>NW_006408858.1:1943629-1944317 GCF_000296735.1 Chrysochloris asiatica | reverse complement strand
TCCCATATAAACTATCACATAATTCACAATAAAACATTAAAAAAAGAAAATGGGAGGAATTCAGAGAGTCCCTGTAACAAAAAGAAATGGTCGATGTTCAACCATTTCAAGAGGTAATATATGAGCAATGACCAATGGTGTTAAAGGAAGAAGACCAAGCTGCACTGAAGGCATTGGC
Source organism: Chrysochloris asiatica (assembly GCF_000296735.1). Taxonomy (NCBI): domain Eukaryota; kingdom Metazoa; phylum Chordata; class Mammalia; order Afrosoricida; family Chrysochloridae; genus Chrysochloris; species Chrysochloris asiatica. The sequence goes on along the minus strand of NW_006408858.1, from coordinate 1,944,139 downwards.
AAAAAAAACAAGGCTTCAGAAATGATGGAATACACATTGAAATTTGTCAACAAACTAACGCAGTACTGGAGGCCCTCACTTACCTATGCCAATACATTGGAAGAAAGCTACCTGGGCAACTGATTGGAAGAGGTTTGTGCCCATTCCAAAGAGGGGTGACCAAACAGAATGTGGAAATCATCTACCAATATCATTAATATCACATCCAAGTAAAATTTTGCTGAAGATAATTCAAAAATGGTTGCAACAGTACATCAGCAGAGAACTGCCAGAAATTTAAACTGGTTTCAGAAGAGGGTGTGGAACTAGGGATATCATTGTTGATGTCAGATAGATTTTGGCTGAAAGTAGACAATACCAGAAAGATGTTTACTTGTGCTTTATTGACTGTGTAAAAGCTTTTGATTCTGTAGATCATGACAAACTATGGATAACATTGTAAAGAATGAGTATTCCAGAACATGAATTGTGCTTATAAGGAACTTATGCATAGACTAAGAGGCAGTTGTA
>NW_006408858.1:1940964-1942429 GCF_000296735.1 Chrysochloris asiatica | reverse complement strand
TTTTTGAGCTACTGCTTCCATAGGTGTAGGTCAAGTTCATCAAATTGTATGAGAATACTTTTTTTTTTTCCTCTTCTTTTTACTTCTGGTTGAGCACTGATCATCCAGTCACTGAAGCCAGGATAAGTGGGTATTTATCTGCAAGTGAGGGTGTTCTTATGTATATGCCCTCTCTTCTTATCAGCTGGATGCCAAGCCATGGTATTTTTAATTGTCTCACACACATGTGAAAGTTGGACATTGAATAAGGAAGAGCACCGAAGAATTGATACATTTGAATTATGGTATTGAAGGATATTAAAAGTGCCATGGACTGCCAGAAGAACAAACAAATCTGTTGGAAGAAGTACAAGAATGTTCCTTAGAAACCAGGATGGTAAGACTTGGTGTCTTAAATTTCAGCTATGTTATCAAGAGGGACCAGTCCCTAGACAAGGACATCATGTTTGGTAAAGTGCAGGTTCAGTGAAAAAGAGGAAGAGCCCCAACAAGATGGATTGACACAGTGGTAGCAGCAATATGTTCAAGTATAATGGCACTTGTAAGGATGGCGCAGGAACAGGTAGTGTTGCCTAATGTTGTGCTTAGGGTCACTATGAGTCAGAATCAACTCAACAGCACCTAACAAGATGAGTTAAACAGACTTAGTGGCACCTAACAACAACAAACCTTTATGGGAGCAGACTGCCTCCTTTTTCTCCTATGGCTCAGCCGATGAGCTTGAACCACTGACATTTCAGTGCACTGCCCAAAGCGTAACCCACGGCGCCACCAAGACTCCAAGCAAAGCAATGGGCAGGACCAATTAAAACAAGCTCCGGACTCTTGCCTGTTACTGGCAGACATGGTGTACAGTTCACTTTTGTGTGTGTGTGAGCAGAAAGGTGCAAATTTATAACAGACAAACCTGCATATTTAGAGATAGGTCAAATTCTTATACCATTCCAGCATTACAGGAATTGAAATGAATAATTCTTGACTCCAGTGTACATCAAGAAAATCACTAGTTCCTGGGCATTGCAAAGAAAACTAAAAATAAAGACACTAGTTAAAGCGGCACGTCCCAACATAATTAATGATTTCCAACAATTACCAAATTTATTTTTTTTTAGTATAGAAATGGCCTGTAATCTCACTACCCAGTAATAATCAGGTGTATTATTAATGTTGTATGCCATCAAGTCAGTTTCAAATCATAGCAACCCAATTTAGAGTTTTCCGAGGCTATAAATTTTTAACTTTTTATTGTGAATTATGTGACAGTCTACATGGGAGAATACCAGCTCTACATGAGACTATCAAATCTGTTCTTCAGATGAGCTCTAAATTCAGGTCGGATATATTCAAGGTCATATTTTGGCTCACGTGTACTTGTTTTCATTATCTTCAGCTTCAGTTTGAATTTGCATATGAGTAATTGATGGTCTGTTCCACAGTCTGCCCCTGGCCTTGTTTTCACTGATGA
>NW_006408858.1:1857307-1938184 GCF_000296735.1 Chrysochloris asiatica | reverse complement strand
ATCTGTTTTGGAAGAAGTGCAGCCAGAGTGCTCCTTAGAGGCCAAGATGGCCAAACTTCATCTCTCATACTTTGGACATATTGTCAGGAGGGAACAGTTGCTAGAGAAGGATATCATGCTTGGTAAGATGGAGGGTCAGAGAAAAAGAGGAAGACCTCCAACGAGATGGATTGGCCAGGTGGCAGCATTGATGACGTCAAGTGTGGCAGCAGTAGTGAGGTTGGGCCAGGATCAGATATTGTTTCGTTCTGCTGTGCATAAGGTCGCAGTGAGTCGGTGCCGACTTGATGACACCTAACAACAACAACAACAACTTGAGACTATAAATTTTTATGGGAAAATAAAGCCTCATTTTTCTCCCTCAGAGCAACTGGTGGACTTGAACTGCTGACCTTACAGTTAGCAGCCCAACATGTAACCCACTACACCACCAGTACTCCTAGCTCTCCAAAAAGAATTTTACAATTACACTTCCAAAAGCAGTGAATGGGCTCTGGCCCCCATCCCAGGCAGTGGGCACCTGAGCCTGCTGAGGCTTCTGCTTTTTTCTAGAAACCGTATTGTATTTATCTGTTGCCTTTGCCAGTGTTTCTCTTGGATCGTTTTCTTATGAAATTGCATCTTTGTTTGTTTTTGTCAACTAGCTCTCAATGTTACATGTTATTTCCCAACTTATTAATTACTCTTTGTGGGATCCATCTCTCTCTGTTTTTCTCCCTGTTTTTCACTGGTACTAGTGCTTCAGCCTGGTATGGTGCTACGGGTTAATGCACTGGACTGCAAGGCTGGATTGAACCAAAAGGTGGGCAGTTCAAGCTCACCATCTGCTCCTCAGAAACCCTATACAGGATCTCTATGACTTGGAACCAACTCAATGGCACTTAACAACAACAACAAGTCCATGGGCCACCATGCATGCCTGCAGGACCATGCCAGTTCAGGCAAGGAGACTATCTGAGGTGTCCTGAACTGGGAGACACCCTGGGTGAAGACCTTGTAGCTTCTCAGATCTGCACAAGGCCAGCCACCAGGGAGGGGACTTAGATAGCAGGACTTCAGGTATATTTCAGACTACAGTTTCTGTTAAAGATTAGCTAAAGGCAAAAGAAATTCCTTGCTGATTAGATCAGCTTTGCTGCTAAACTAGAGCAGGGTCATGTAATCACTTGCATCCTCCCCCTGCCTCCATCTGACAGCCCAAGGAGACACTGCAGAACCACAAGGGAGTCTAAAGGCCACCTGGGGCCTTCTCTGGCAATTTCTGCAAGATCTCTTTTGGCTTTGTGGAAGCTGTCCCTGCTCAGGGCCATTTTCCCACCCCTCCGATTATCCATCCAGACTGTTTGGCCCTCTAAGGTGGCCTAGAAGGTACAGCTGAGAGTTAAGAAGCTAGGGGGTGGGCTGAGTTCAACCATGTTCCATAGACTCCCTTTAACCTGGAGATAAGACAGAAAAGAGGAAGGCCTGGTTGGTTCAAAGTGTGGTGAGACCTGGAGACACCTGAGTCCATGGACAAGGACCTAGCCACAGAGGGCTAGAGCTGAGAGCGGAGCATCCAGCTGATATGAAGTGAGGGGAGATGCATAAGAATACCCAAACTTGAAGATAGTACTCATTTGACATAGCCTCTATGGCTTGATAATCAGAACTGGACTAGAGGAAGATTATTATTTTTTTTTAGATAAAGGAAACGAGGGTAAATTGCTACAATTTGCTGAACTTGACCTATACTCATGGAGGTAGTAGCTCTAAATACCAACAGAGAAAAGGAGTCTTCACATCAAGTATCTATGCTACACAGGGTAGAAAGGGATAGGCAACTTAGGCATTGGCTACCTAAAATGAGGGGGCAATAAGGGCACAAAGTGACTGGCTTACAAACTTTCAAGAGGGAGTTTAGTTTAATAGTGTGTGAGGGAAGATGGAGTCCCCACTGAATAGTTTTCATCTTGTCTAGATGGGTCTGGTAAAAAGAGATGGGAATAAGATTTGTATGATTCAATAGTGAGTAATTGTTATCATGACTAATTGCAACTGCCACAATTGTAAAAGAAGTTTTGTAACAAAAACAGGGGACTAAGTTAATCTTACAGTCCAGAAACAGAGGACCCTAGGACCATCAAGAGAGGAAGGCACAAGCAGAGTGCGGGACCTTATCCAGAAAAGCAGCGATACCAGAGATGGAGGTAGAGATGGAGACATAGAGAGACGGAGCAGCTGAAGACTCTAGATTCATGGGAAGAGGGGGACTGAGAGCTGGTGGCCAGGAGGCAGACTTGCAGAATGTGCCCTTTGGTGGTGTAAATTATTGTATATGCCTGAGAGTTTAAAAAAACAAAAAGAGCTAAAATGAATAGAGAGAAATACTGTTAACTGATGGTACATGGAGGGGATTATAATCATTGTAATGTAGCAAGGTGTATGATTTGCTGAATGTAAAACTGATGATCTGCCCAGTAAACTTTCACCTAATTCACACACAAAGAAAAGCTGGGGGAGGGGGGCTGTCCTTCAACCAGGAATTGCCATTTGGCACTTAACAACAAGAAGCATATCCCTCACACAGACACCTCTTGGTCTCTGAATGGTTATACTTTGAGCCCTGGTTCCCTGTGTCCCCTGGCCCTGACATGTGGTCTGCTCAAGGCAGAGGCAGCAGAGTAATAAGGCTTGTGTGTAGCTTGTTAAGTGCCCTCCAATGGATTCTAACTTATAGTGACCCTGTATAGGGTTTCTGAGACTGTAAATCTTTGTGGGAGGAGAAAGCTTTATCTTTCTCCCGAGGAGCGACTGGTGGATTCGAACCAACAACCTTGTGATTTGAAGTCCAGTGCTTATCCTACAGATTCACTTGCACTCCCAACCACATCAATACAATGGGAGAAATGGTAACATCCTCAACCCCAACCCTACAAAAATGAGGAGAGAGTGAGTGAATTGCGAAAGGGGACATGTACAAAAAGGCTTCATAAAGTTTGTGGAAAAATTGAATTGAAAGATACTGGAATTTTTCTATGCACTTTTTGAAGCCCCCTCTTGCAGGAAAACATCCCAAGGCAGGGAACTCTGAAGTCCTCCTTCTGCCCTCCTTCTCTCCTCCCATGGACTTCCTGCTCTCTTCCCCGCCTTCCTCTGCAGTTCCTGGAGGGCATGCCCCTGCTATTGGCTGCTGCCTTGTTGGGGCTGGCGCTGCCGCTGATATTTTACCTGCAGTTCCGGTTTCGAGGCCTGTGCTTGATCCTGTGGAATGATCACGTTCTGCTGCCAGTCCGCAACCTGCTCATGGGTAACAGCAAGGAGGATCGCATCCTGCGCCACGTGCAGCAGTGTGCACGGCCCGGGAACCCTGAAAGCGTGCTAGATGCCATCGACACGTACTGCTCACAGAAGGAGTGGGCCATGAACGTGGGTGACGAGAAAGGTGGGCACTCGATGTGGGAGAGAAATAGGGCTAACTCTACAGTCCTTTTAGCACCCCATTTTCAAGGGGATTGAGAACCTAGGGATAGGCCCTGGTGGCAGTCGAGGAGCTGGTCTTGGAGCCCTGGATGACTGAGCAGCAGGCCTCCAAACCAAAACCCAAACTCACTGCCATGGAGTTGATTCCCACTCAGGGTTTCCAAGCCTGTAACTCTGCATAGACACAGACAGGCCCGGGTGGCAGTGGGGGAGCTGAGCTGCAGGCTTGAGTTAAGGGAAAAGGTGAAAGGGGGAACGGTTGTACAAGTCAGGACACTTGCAAGGGCTTGCACCCAGATTTGAGACCCTCTGAGCAGGGAGGAAGGTGGGGGAGTGGGTTCTGAATTCTGCATGCGTCACTTCCTTGAAGGCCTGCTGACAGTCTTGGACGGAGTCAGTTCCTGCACAGCCTGAATCAGGCCTGACTCCACAGCTGCATTGTCCCACAGAGCCAGACTCTAGGGAGGGCAGGCAGTGGGCTCCAGGGTGTGTGTGTGTGGTGGTGGTGGGGGGGGGGGTTGTTAGGCACACACAGTGCTGTGGCTAAGAAACTTGAGGGAGGGCCGGGCAGAGATGAAGGTATCTCCCATGGCCCTCCTCCATCCTGGACTCCAGCCAGAGGCACAGACTGGATCCTAGGGACAAACACATGTCAGAGTCCTGGATAGTGTCCGGTCAAGGATGCCTCATGCTGCCTGGGAGCAGTGGGGGGGGGGGGATTTCCACAGAGGACAGCTCTGGGTGAAGATGTTTTTCAGGGATCCAGGCGGGTGGGAAAGTAAGAAGGACTGGCCTGTTCAGAGGTATAAGAGACTGCAGGGAGAAAGTGGAAGCGCCCCTCAGCAGTGGAGAAGGGGAGGGAAGGTGAGGCCCAAGTCTCGAGATGTAGATTCTTATAAGGGGCTCCCACCAGCTGCACCCAGATCTGACTCAGCATGCCCCCCACCCCCTGTCCCCCAGGCTTGATTGTGGATAAGGTGGTGCGAGAGTGCCAGCCCTCTGTGTTGCTGGAGCTGGGCGCCTACTGCGGCTACTCTGCCGTGCGCATGGCCCGCCTGCTGCCGCCTGGTGCCCGCCTGCTCACCATTGAGCTCAATCCTATCTATGCCACCATCACTCAGCAGATGTTGGATTTTGCTGGTCTGCAGGACAAGGTACTGTGTTCCCCTGACCCCCTTGTTACAGAGGGTGGACGTTGGGGCTGGGGGGCCAGATGAGAGGACAGCTTAAGCTTAGAGTGCCTTCAGGTGCTTCCCCACAGCTCTGAGAGAGTGGTCTGTTGTAGAGAGCCCTGAGGAGACTCCCAAACCTGCACGGGAGGATGGGGAGTGAACTAGAGGTGTCTACATGAGATCTCTGGGCAGGACTGTCAGATGGGAGGGGTAGAGGTGCTGGGCATTCACATGGTCGCTGCCTTCCAGGTAACAGTTCTGGTTGGAGCGTCCCAGGACATCATCCCCCAGCTGAAAAAGAAGTATGACGTGGACACACTGGACATGGTCTTCCTCGATCACTGGAAGGACCGGTACCTGCCGGATACGCTCCTTCTCGAGGTGAGTCTTGTGTGCACATGCACATTCCCTGCCCTGTGCTTACTTCTGAATACAGATACAGAGGAGTCTGGCCCCCATCTTGGGCAACCTGGGCCACCCAGCCGAAGGTCAAGGCTTCCGAGTACGGGGGTGAGGGTGGAGATGTAGACAGCACCAAGCCAGGGTCTGGAGCAGTGGGGTGACAGCATGCCTGAGCTGCGAAGGTGCTATTGTGGCCAGAGAGCTAGGGCAGCAGCAGGAAGGGGGTGAATGCAGCAGAACCAGATGCCTGGCCCAGAAGGCCACCAGCCTTCAAGACAGCAGGCAACAGGTCTCTCGAGAAGGAAAAGTCACTGGTCCCCTCAACTTGGCCACAGGCCCAATCCCACCCAGAGAGGGTCCTGTGCCCTGACTTGACCACACCTCCCCCACGAGACTGGCAGAACTTGGGCATTGGGTTGGTCCTTAGCAAACAGACACTTAATGCTCATGACTTACCACCTGTCCTCATCCTGGGCAGCCTGGTGAAGGTGAGACACGATACAAAGAGCTCCACTGGAGGCACAGGCTGCTCCTCCCACTAGGTGCCTCACCTGGCAGACAGTCTGGGCTATCCCTGGCTGTCTGTCTTGGACATGCAGGGACGCTCTGCTATGTACCATTGGACCAAAAGTGCGAGGGAACCATCAATAGACCAATCAAGCCCTTCACGCCAAGGGAGCTAGGCACCTGGACAGGGACAGAACCAGCACCAGCACCAGCAGGGCAGGGCAAGGTCTGCCACTCCATGCCAAGTTGATTCCAACTCATTGTGACCCTGTAGACAGAGCAGAGATGTTCCCTGGGGTTTCCAAGGCTGTCAGTCCTTATAGAAGCACACTGCTTTATCTTTCTTCTAAAGAGTAGCTAGTGGGTTCAAACTGCTGACCTTTCAGTGAGAAGCCCAACACTTAACCCACTGTGCCACCCACCCACTGCCATTAAGTCTCTTCTGATTCATAGTAACCCTGTAGGACAAAGTAGAACTGCTCCGTAAGTTTCCAAGGCTATAAATCTTTACAGGAGTAGTAGACTGCCTTATCTTTCTGCTGAGGACTTTTTGGTGAGCAGCCCAGAGCTTAATGCACTGCACCACCAGCACTTCCTCCCAGCTGAGGGTCATACGTCAGGTATTGAGGGCACAGACTGGTTGCCTACAGGAGAGAAAACTCTACACCAGTAATGCATTGTGTGGCAAACTGGGGCTACGTGGGAGTTTCAGCAGCTCTGAGTTGTGTGGTGATTAAAGGGCCTGTATTTATAGAAAAGCAACAAATATTGCAGTTCAGTAACTAGGAAACTAATAGTTTTCTCAGTACTGCTGGTTCAAAGTGGGTAATTATCTTGAAAGAAACTAAGCAATGAATGGGAAATGACTTCAGATTTTCAGCTTGTACTCATCGGACCCCATGCTCGGGCTCTGTGGCCCTGTGATTGGCTCTGCAGGGGCCCAATCACCTCTTCCTCTGTGAAACAGAGGGGTGAGGGGGTCATCAGTAGGGGTAGCAGAGCAAGCTACAATTCCAGGTTCAAGGGTGGCTGCCCAGAGACAGCCTTTGTCCGTGTCACACAGGTGTGTCTGTGTAGGCTGCCTGAATATCCTCAAAACATAAAAATGACCCAGCCTCTTGCCGAGTCAGTTCCAATTCATGTGTGGCAGTACAACTGTGCTTCACAGGGCTTTCTTAGCCATAATCTTACCAGAAGCAGATGGCCAGGTTTGAACTGTCAACCTTTAGGTCGGTAGTTGAGCCACAGACTGTTTGCGCCACCCAGGGACCTTGACAGCTAGCTTTTCCCAGAACAAGTGATCTGAGAGAAAAAGAGAGCAAAGGAGAAGATGCAGTGCCTTTTTATAACCTGGTGTGGCACTGCAGGTTAATGCACTGGACTGCATCAAGTCAGTTTGAACCACAAGGTCAGTAGTTCAGGCTCACCAGCCACTCCTTAGAAACCCTATACGGTCGCAACTGACTCGACGGCACTTAACAACAACAGTCTAAAACCTTGGAGACCTGGGTGGCATTAATGGTTAAGGACTCAACTAGTACTTTAGACATGTTACCAGGAGGGACCTGTCCCCGGGGAAAGACATCATTCTTAGTAAGGACCCTCAGTGACATGTATTGACACAGTGGCAGCAACAATGTGCTCAAACAGGAATAATTGTGAGGATGGTGCAGGAGCAGGCAGTGTTTTGTTCTGTTGTATGTGGGGTTGCTATGAGTCTGACTTGACAGCACCTAAAACCACCACCAGCCAAAAGGTTGGCGTTTCTAACCCATCCACGATCACCTTGGTATATAGGCCTGGTATCTGCTTCCAAAAGCTCACGCTGCCTTGAAAACTGTATGGGGCAGTTCTACTCTGCACACATGGTGTCACTGTGGGTTGGATTTTATTCAGTGGCAACTAAAGTCAATTAGAAAAAAATCCAAAATACCATGCACCACCACCTGCGCCTTACTGCTTGTTAAAAGTGGACCACGGAGGCCAGCCAACACTCAAAGAGAGGGGATGCTATCTTGGACAACAGGCATCTAGAACTGTGGGCATACTCATGCTTGTAAAACCACCCCCTCATAGTACAGGAAGTTCCTTGACACTCCATGTCAGGCTAGCTGATACCTACTTCTGGCCATGACCTCTGGAGAATGCCGGATGGACCCTGCCCTTCAGAACGACACATGGGACCCTTCACATCCTTCTAAGGTAGCCATGATGATGAATGCATGGATTCTTAATGTTCCATGTCCTTAGATCTGTGGGTGACATTTCAATCATTGATGTCTTCTTCAATTTTATTCATGATCAGACTATCTCCTCTGTGGCCACCAGAGGTCCTCTGAGCCCATTTGGTACTACTGTGGTATTCTTGGAGCATTTTGTGGCTCATCTTGCCCATCTCCTGCCCCAAATCAGGTACCACCCAATAACAAGGCCTTGGGCTGGATGCCACTACTCCCGAGCTACTTGTTGTTCTAGGCCTTTTCAGCCAATCCCAAGTCAAACACTGCTGGAGAGTCTATTCACCGCAACCATAGAGGACAGAACTGCCCCCATAGGATTTCTGAGACTGTCAGTCTTACAGAAGCAGATAACCTCATCTTTCTCCTTTGGAGTGACTGATGGGTTTGAACCACTGATGTGAACAATCCAACGCTTAACTCACTGTACCATCAGGGCTCCTTTTCAGCCAGCAACTGGGATTTTTTTTTTTTTTTTTTTTTTAAGAGAATGTCCGTCAGATTCATACTGGTGCTTCCTGTTCCATTCAGGGCTGCAGAAAATCAGCCTCATAACCTAGCTGCTGTGTCTGCCACTCTGGCTACCTCAGCCAAACTTGGAGTGTGAAGACACTGTTTGTCTCAAGGGTCTTGCCCAGGAGGAGTGTAGGGCAAGTCCTGATTTGAGCAGCCCCCTCTGAAGGATTCAGGCCAGTGACTGGGGCTCATTTTTTCCACGTTGCCTGCTGTGTTTGGGATAGCCTTATTTCAACATACATCAGTATATACACAAGCTGCCTGCTCCCAAAGTCAAATCTAGAAAACAAGTCACTGGTCTCCTGCATACCTCATGCCCAGGCCTGCCCTTCCCTCAGGAAAACTTTTACTTTTGAGGTTCCCTGTTGCACTCCCCACTCACCACATTTTAGAGAAACTAAACATCCCCTACATGGTCCTTCACCTAAGCATGTACCCTGGAGGGTACTTCCTCTAGTAGTATGTCCAGCACCCCTTTCTTACACAGAGCCATCCTCCTCAGTGACCATGGTGTCCTCCAAGCAACCCAGGAGCTGGTGAACATGAGGTGTCAGAAATTGCAAGTGTTTGGGTTGGTCCAGAGCAGATCCAAAGAGTTTTCTCTTCCCTGCTGGCTGGCCACCCTATCCAGCAGCCCTACACGATCACCCTGGTCAGGCTTGATCATGGCTTCCCATGTCACACATCAGTTTCCACCCCAACAGCCCACACGCCCAGGCCCCAGGTACCTCTCAGAAGAGCCACGTGTTCCTGCCAAGGGGGATGAGGGACCCACTGGCCTTGGGGCTGACACACTGGTCTGAATCCTTGTCCTGCCATCTCCTTCTGCAAGCATTCTGGAGCACTCACTTACTGTGTGCCCTGCTCTGGGGCTGGGGCTCCATGGACAAATGGAGGGGCTGTGTTCCACAGCTGTGACTCATCCTCACCACAACTCTTGCTAGTAAAACTTAACAGAGTGGTTGGGGAAGAGGAGACCTGGAAGGAGAAGAGCCAGGGTTGGGGGCATAGACCAGAGGTACCTGTGGGTGCAACAGCCTGGAGTGGGCTGGCTGAGCATGCCTCACCCTTCTCCCTCCATCTGTCTCTCCCTTGCAGGAGTGTGGCCTGTTGAGGAAAGGGACAGTGTTGCTGGCTGACAATGTCATCGTCCCAGGAGCACCCAAGTTCCTGGAATACATGCGTGAGAGTAGTCGCTTTAAGTGCACCCATTACAGCTCGCATCTGGAGTACTCGGACGAGGTGGATGGCCTAGAGAAGGCCGTCTATGTGGGCCCAGGTCCCAGGGCCTCGGTGCAGCCCTGACCGCCCATCCTGCCCCAGGCTCCCTCTCCAAGCCTGTCTTAGGGTATGATGGACACTCCTGCCTTTTCTATGGGTCTGGGGTGGCCCATCCACACCACAGGCTTGCGAGGGAGGTCCCCGAGTCTTCTCTTCCCCGCTGCACCGAGCTATCACACACTGGTCCATCACAGAGCACCCTGGAGCACCCAGTACAAAAATCACCATTATAAAGCTGCTAGGAAACATTTGCTTCTAGACTGACCCAGAGCAGGTTCAAGATGGTGCCTACTCACTGCACTGGCATTCTGAGAAGTTTCTTTCAGGTCTGGCTCCCGTGGGCAGGTCCTCGGGCTGACAGAGGCATCCATGAGATGCAGGAAGTAGGGGGTAAGCTGGGAATATTTGAAAACTGTCAGGTTTACCATCACCAAGTGGTAGCAATGCCTCAGTGATGGCACTTGGACCAAAAGCTCTTAGCACGCATCTGGTTTTTTGGGTTGTTGTTTTTTGTTTTTGTTTTTTTTTCAAGAATTAAACTTGATCACTTGTAGCAATCTTACACAGCAATGTCATGTTTAAAAGATATCAAAATAAAAATTAAAGATACCTAAACATAGACCACCACTTGGCAGTCAGTTTGTGATGTGTATGTTGCTGTGATGCTGGAAGCTATGCCACTGGTATTTTAAATACCAGCAGGGTTACCCATTGTGGACAGGTTTCAGTGGAGCTTCCAGACTAAGATGGAGAGGTGGGCCCCAGACTAGGAAGGAGAAGGGTTAGCCATTGTCTGCTATCATGCCAGAATATGAGCCAGCCCCTAAATTGAAAGGAAGAAGAGCTGCCTTCTCAAAGCTGATCTTCAAGACATGGATAGAGTAACGCTTTCAGGACCTTCATTTGCTGATGGGTAACAATTCAAACTGATGAGAAGCAGCCACAAATATCCATTAATAATTGGAACACGGAATGTACGAAGTATGAATCTAAGAAAATTGGAAGTCGTCAAAAATTAAATGGAACACATAAAGACTGATATCTTAGGCATTAGTAAGCTGAAATGGATTGGTATTGGCGTTATGAAGCAAATAATTAGATAGTGTACTATGCCAGCAATGACAAATTGAAGAGGAACTGTGTTGCATCCATCATCAAGAGGATTTCAAGGTCTGGCTTCAAAGTACAATGCTATCTGTGATAGGATAATATTCACATGCCTAAAAGGATGATCAGTGAATGCCACTATTATTCAAATTTATACATCAACCACTAAAACCAATAAATGAAAACTTCTATCAACTTCTCCAGTCTGAAATTGATCAAATAGGCAATCAAGATATATTGATAATTAATGGTGATTGGAAGGTGAAATTTGGAAACAAAGGATCAGTAGTTAGAAAATAATGGCTTTGGTGGTAGAAATGATGCTTAAGATTACATGATAGAATTTTATAAGACCAACAACTTATTCATTACAAATACCTTTCTTCAACAACACAAAGGGTGACTATACACATGGACATCAACAGATGAAATATACAGGAATCAAATAGTCTACATCTGTGTGAAGCAACGATGTAGGAGGTCAATATCAACCAAGACGACCTGGGGTCAGGCTGTGGAATAGACCATTAATTACTAACAAATCCATCAGGGCTAAAATATGACCTTGGATATATCCCATTTAGAGACCATCTCAAGAACAGATCTGATGCATTAGTTACTAATGACAGAAAACCAGATGATCATCTATGAAGGAATCAAAAGATCATTAAAAAGACAGTAAAGAAAAGCTCAAAATGGTTATCAGAAAAGGCTCTGAAACTTACTTGCTCTTGACTGTAGAGAAGCTAAAGCGAATGGAAGAAATGAAGTAAAAGAGTTCCAACAGAAAATTTCAAAGGGCAGTTTGAGAAGACAAAGTCAAATATAATGAAATGTACAAAGACCTGGCCTTAGAAAACTAAAAGGGAAGAGCACGCTCAACATTTTAAGCAGAAAGAACTGAAGAAAAACTATAGTTGCAATATTGAAGAATACTATGAGCAAAGTGGAGTCCAGGTGTGGTGTTGTAGGATAAGCACTGGACTGCTAACCGAAAAGGTCAGTGGTTCAAACCCACCAGTTGCTCCTCAGAAGCCCTATACAGGGTCGCTATGAGTCAGAACTGACTGAATGGCACTTAACAATAATAACATGAGCCAAACGGAGTATGATGGCATTGTAGGATAAGCACTAGTCTGAACCACAAGGTCGGCGGTTCAAGCCCATCAGCTGCTCTGCAGGACAAAGATGAGGTTTTCTGCTCCAAGATTTACAGCCCTGGAAACCTTATACAGGGTCAGTATGAGTCAGAATGGATTTTGACAGCTCTTAACAACGTGGGCAGAATATTGAACATTTCAGGAATCATCACAAGAAGACGGAAGGATACAGAATCACTGTTCCTAAAAGATACTCAACTACTTGAAGAGGTAGCATATGATCAAAAGCCAATGGTACTGAAGGGACTGACAAAGAATAAGGCTCCAGGAATTGACAGAATACGAATTGGAATATTTCAACAAATTGATGCGGTGCTGGAGGTGGTCACTTGTCTATGCCAAGAAATTTGGAAGGCAGCTTTCTGGCCAACCAATTGGGAGAGATCATTATTTGTGTCCATCCCAATGAAATGTGACCCAATGGACTGTGGGAATCATCTAATATTATTATTAATATTATATGCAAGTAAAATGTTACAGACAGAATAGCACTTGGAACCAAGGATATCATTGCTGATGTCAGATGGATTGTGGTTGAAAGCAGAGAATACCAGAAAGATGTTTACTTGTGCTTTATTGACTATGCAAAGGCTTTCAACTGCATGGATCATAACAAACTATGGATAACATTGTGAAGAATGGTTATTATAAAACAATTAACTGTTCATGAAGAACCTGTACAGAGACCAAGGGGCTGTCATTCAAACAGAACATGGGGATACTGACTGGTTTAAAATCAGGAAAGTTGTACACCAGGATTATATTCTTTCACCATACTTACTCAGTTTGTATGCTGAACAAATAATCCAAGAAACTGGATTAACTAAAGAACACGGCATCAAGATTGGAAGAAGAGTCATTAACAACCTGCAATATCCAGATGATACAACCTTGCTTGCTGGAAGCAAAGAGGGCTTAAAATACTCACTGATGAGAAACAATGACCACAACTTTCAGTATGGATTGTACCTCAGTGTAAGAAAAACAAAAATCCCTACATGATAAATGGAGAAAAGACTGAAGTTGCCGGAATTCATTTTACTTGGATTCACAATCAATACTCATGTAAGCAGCAGTCAATAAATCAAATGACATACTGCATTAAGCAAATCTGCTGTAAAAGACCTCTTTAAAGAGTTCAAGAGCAAAGATGTCAGTTTGAAGACTAAGATGTGCCTGCTCCAAGCCATATTTTCAAACTCCCTGTATGTATGTGAAGGTTGGACAATGAGTAAGTCTGACCACTGAAAAACTGATGTATTTGAGTTACAGTGTTGGCAAAGAATACTGAAAGCACCATGGACTGCCAGAATAACAAATCTGACTTGGAAGAAGTGCAGCCAGAATGCTCCTTAGAAGTGAGGATGGTGAGACATTTTCTTTCAGACATGTTATCAGTCCCTGAACAAGGACACTATGCTTGGTAAAAAGGAGGGTCATCAGAAAAGAGGAAGATCCCCAACAAGATGGCCTGACACAGTGGCCAACAACAATGGGATCAATAACAACCATTATGAGGATGGTGCAGGACTGGATAGTGTTTTGTTCTATAGCACATAGGGTTGCTGGAACAAGCTCGGAGCACGTAGCAACAACAAACATCTAAGAGACGAGATAACTCAGTACCTTCCTTCTCCACTGTGTGCTGCTGCCTCCTCCCCCTGTTGCCCTTGATTTTGCCATGAGACACTCCCATGTTGCCCTTGACTAATGCTTCCACCATGTGCTCACCAGCTGGGTCCTGTGGTGTCATACCCAGCCCAGGGTCTCCCAGTCATCAACAGAGAGTTGGCCCTACACAGCACTGCTTCAGCTGTGAAGGGGATGGAACACCTGGGATAGCCCCACAGGAACGCCATGGGCTTGGGGTGAGCCTCATCTGGAGCCTGTCCCACTTGGGAAAATAAACAAGGCCATCCACCAACACTTAGCACCCTTCTCTAAGCAGGCACAGCCAGGCATGTTGGGGGCAGTGATGCTCTCTGTCCACCACCCCCCCAACCACCACATCACGCATAAGTACCCCTCCTTCATCCCATCAGCTGTGTTTACGGAAGAGGGGGGTGACTTAGGGGCCGTTTCTGCACATTGCCCTGCAGACAAGTGATGAAACACTTGGTCCACACAAACCTACTGCCATCAAATGGATTCCAACTTGGTGACCCTGTAGGACAGTCGAACTGCTCCCTAGCGTTTCCAAGGTTGTCACTCTTTACAGTAGCAGACTGCCTTATCTTTCTTCCTCAGAGCAACTGATGGGTTCCAACTGCCAACTTGGTAAGCAATTCAACACTTAACCCACTGTACCACCTGTTGGCACACATCTTATCTAAATCCAGAGTTCTCTCAGCCCCACCTTGGCCTCTTAGCCTAACCCCATCACTGCCCCACAAGCTTCCCAAGGCCCCATCAGCATTCCTATACCCAGGATGGGCAGCCTTGGGCCAGGACAACACCCCTAGGTGCAAGGTTCAGCTACAACCAAATATTCCTACTTTCTTTCAAGAGGAGGCATGTGTGAGGTGGGGGATGTACACAGACCAGTTTGGATGTCTGCCCACTGCTCACCCAGGCAAACTGAGGCTTCGGTTCTTTGCAAGCTGCCCGGGATAAGAGACCTGAAATCATATTTTCCAGTACGTTCCTTTGCATCTTTTTTTAATTTTCAAAATTTCTTACAAAAATCTAGATGTTTACCAATACAGTCTTCTTTTGGTTTCGTTTTTAATGTTTGTGTTTTGTCAGTGTTCATCTTCTGTTTTAAGCTACAAACAGCAGGCACTGAACAGCGACCCTCCACTGTTGCTGAAGGTCAGTCCCAGAGGCTCTATGGGGGCAGCCTGGGCAGTTGCAGCAGCTCAGCCCAACCCATGGGGGCCAGAGTCTGTTTAGGATAAGTTGTTTCCACTGCCTGGGGCTCCGTGCATCCTCAGGGCTCCCAGGGAAGGACTCCCAGGGCTGAGAGGGGCCATACTTAGTCAGAGCTCATGTGCTGCTTGCAAAGTCTTTGATGGGCTGCCAGCTCCATCGGGTGGCACTCGGGTCTGGGGAGTCCCTCCACCCGCCATCCATTTCCTGCTCTTACCCTCTAGCCCATGGCTACCTATGTGTCTGGTTCCAGTCCCTGTTCTCCAGGGCAGGTGTCACACAGCCACTGTGCATGCACTCATGCTCCTACGCCTACACCAGGAACTCTTCTTTTGTCTACTTTGTCACCCACTGAGCCAGGTCATCTTCCTGGGTGCCCCTTGCCATCCCTGGCAGCCTGGCCTTTACTTTCACACAGCACCATGTCAGTAAACATCTAACTCAACTTGGGGCCTAAGGAGTTAGGAAGACTGGAGCTCAGGGAGACAACAGGGGTGTCTAGAAGGCCTGGCCCTGGCTGGAGGGAGGGGGAGGGCTGGAAAAGGCGCTGCCAACCCCTGCCACTAGGGGGCTCCAAACTCCACAGTAGTGTCTGCTCAGCGCGGCCGCTGGAGGTTCCGTTCTTCCCTTGATAAAAATTCCTAAGGATAAACTGCTGGACTCCAACCCTGAGGAAGGAAAAGAGGGGAAGATGGGTACCACGTCATGGACACCAGCAGACTGTCCCAGAACTGGCTGAGCAGACAGGGACTCAGTGTGACCTCTGGACAGCATGACAAGGGGGTACTGCCTGGCCCATTAGGGTGGAGGCATGGGCAGTGCCCTTGCAGGATGAGCTGACCAGAGCTCCTTGGGGGGACCCCCAGTGCCAGCCCAAGTGCGTCTGTATGGCGGCAAGGTGGACCCTCACCTGCTCACCTACAGCTGCTGTAGTAGTGTGGGCCCACCTGAGCCTTAGCATCAGAGTCAGTTCCAACTTGCATTTCCTTGTGGAGGTATGACAGACCATCCCGGGTCTGGCCCCACCTCCTCAGGCATTGATTCCCACAGTACCAGGGACAGAGCTGGAGACCCCTCTCCCCACCTCAGGCCTCAGTCTGTCCTTCCCTAAGATGGGTGTGTGGGCCTGCTGCGCATGAAGGGTAAACAGAGCACGCAGCCAGCAGAGATTACAAGAAGCCCCTACCCCCAAGGGTAGACGGATGAACGAAACAATCAGACGAGAGAACGTACCAGGCATGCAAGCTAGACCCAGGAGTCAACGGGCTGAGGCTTAGGGTCCCCCACGGCGTCCAACAGCCTGACCGTGGCCCTGCTGGGCCCGAGAGGAGGGGCCTTCCTGCCAGGGTCGGGCTGCAGCGGACAGGGGGTGGCAGGAAGGTGTTAGAGGCAGAACAAGGCATATTAGAGGAGCTGATGGGAGGAGCTTGGGCTGGTCTTTGGGGGCAAGAGAGGCAGGAGTAGAATAGAGGGTGGGGCTGGGGGTGAGGGCGGGTCCACCAGGAAAGGCTCAAAGGCAGCACAGCAGGCTGAGGGGAAATGGGCAGGCTCAGTTCACACAGACATGGCGTGATGCATAGACACAAGCTAGAGAGTTGCACAGAGCAGGGGGCAGAGAGGGCCACCAGGGCCCTTACCCCACACATACACATGCAAAGGCAGTGAAAACACGCTGGCCCACATGTCATTGTCTGTAAGGTCTGACGTGGCAGCCCTCTCTGATTCACAATCCCCAACCCAAAGACTCAACTCTAGCTACTAAAACCATCCTAGGAATAAGAAACACCTTATTTTCTTATTCCTAGGACCCAAGACCACCCACAGCCCTGCAGACAGCTCCAGGGCCAACTCCAAACTCAGCCTTCCAGCTGGGCCCCCAGAATGCTGCCTCTACAAGGTACCTGCCCATAGCTGCTTACTTTCAAAGGCTCCTTCTGGAAGCTTTCCCCTGTAGGATCACTGCCCCTCGCCCTTCGACCTGGCCGGTCAATGGAATACCTGTCTGTGGAGGGTGAGGAGAGCTCTAAGGGACAAGTCCCAGAGGAGCAGCAGACATCTCTCTTCAGCCCACATTGCAGGGTGCATCCCTACTTGCCTGAAGGCCTGGGCACCTCACCACCAGCTCTCTCCACCCCCTGCCTCATAGCAGCCTGGGCCCACTGCCCCTAGCTACTATCATGACTGAACCCTTGAGCCTCTGAGGCTCTGGTGGGATTCAGGCCCCTCTCTGGCTGCCCTGCCCTATCCTATTCCTTATGTACAGTGCCCTCATGCCCACCCTGCCGAACTCACCTGGACCCAGGGCATCCATGGGGATCATGTCTCTGCTCCCTGGCTTCTCATCATCTGTAAAACATGCACAGGTTGGGAGACAGCAGTGGCCACACAGGCACCCAGGCAGGCATACTCACTGAGGCCTTGAGCTGCCCTCAGCCAAGGTCTCTGGTACTTCTTGGCTTGGAACCAACAGACACCACCAGCGGGAAGGGCATACAAGAAGGAGCAGGGAAGGGGGTCCCCTCCCTGGGAGTCCTGTCTCTGTCCACCAACAGCATCACTCCCCTAGCCCACACCTACCGATGCTCTTGTCCACCAGTGGCAGTGTGCTGTCATCAAAGCCCCCCAGGCTTGGTGTCCCCTTGGGTCCCTTGGTGGTGGCAGCAGCAGACTGGGGAGGAATAAACACACAGGCATGGGGTAAAGTCAGAGGACCTCCTGGGAGAAGAGGAGGAAGGAATAAGGGATGCCCAATTTGCAGGGGGATCATTTACCTGGAAGCGGGCCTTGGTCCAGCCGTCCTTCTGTAAGGCACCGCGTAGCTCCTTGTAGCTCCACACGGTCTGTAGCACATGTGATGCCGCCTTCGCCTCACGTACAGACTGGCTGCAGCCAGGTCCCAGGTGGAGTCAGCATATGGCAGCCCAAGACCCCCACCACCTCCACCCCCAAGGGCTTGCTCCCAAGGACCTGGACCTGCCCCACACACCTGGTTGCTCCAAGTGCCACAAGAGCAGGCACACCACGGGCCTGCAGCAGTGAACGCGCATTATCCGGGCTGTCAGAAACGATCTCATGGATGGTGTTGAGTACGGCCACCACTGTGTCCTCCTCCAGGTGGGCCCCAGGCCGCACCGGCGCCTGTGCATTGCGCACATTCCTTACTAGTTCAGCCATGGCGTAGCTCCCTGAGGACCAGACCCAAGGTGGTGAGGACACACACAGAAGTGGTTAGGCGAGGGGCATGGAGACAGCCTCAAGAAAGTGTGGGCAGAACCTTAAAGGCAGGACCAGCAGTAAGGGCCAAAGAGGCAGGGTCCCTGAGCCACCCGCAGAGCTCCCCAAGAGGGACCCCAGAGCCACTGGCCTGGCTTGGTACCCCCACTGGTCCTCACCAATGAGGTCCTTGTTGCGCCGATCCAATGAGAGGTTTCGCAGGGCGATGGCCACGGCGCGTACCACCTTGTCGGTTTCAGACTGCAGCAGCTCCACAAGCACAGGCAGTCCACGTTCTTTGCGCACAGTGGCGCGGATGTATGAGGCCCACTGTGGCGGTGCAGGAGGATGCTAGGCATGCTACACATGCCACACGTGTACCTCCCACCTTCAGCTGTTCCAGCCCCACCTGTTCCCTTCAACTGTACCAGACAATAAAGGCCATCCCCAGCAGTTCAAGGACACTTCCTCCAGCCACCTTTCCTATTATCTCTCAGATGGTGGGGAGGCACTTCAACCCACCACCCCCACAAGGCGGGGCCCCAGATTTCATCTCTTGGTCCCAGTCTTATGTCCCTGCTAAACCCACTTCTCACCGTCCAGCTGCCAGCACTGAGATTCTGTAGGGCACCAGCAGCAGCCTCCAGGGTGTTGAAGTTCCGGCTCTCCGTAAGGAGAGAGAGGTAGAGACGGACCACCTCAGGCTGGTACAGCAGCTCAAAGCCTGCACACAGAGGACCCGCTACCCACAGTCACCCTGAACCTCCCTACTTGTCAGCCCCAACCACCCTGCAGCTGGGATGAGAGGCAGCCAGATATGGGGGTGGCATGGTCAGGGAATGTTAACCATTAATTTTTCCCTTAGAGTCACCCAAGGGAAAAGCATTCCCATTTTACTGAGGCAAACTGAGGCTCAGAGAGAAGGCAAGTGGCCAGATGAGCTCGTTCCTTCTGCAGCCTTGCTGCCAAAGAGATGGGCCAGACCAGTCTGGCAGCCAGAGCACCCCAGACTGGGCTGGGGTAGGGAGATCTTGATAGGACTCCTCCCAAGCATCACAGGCTCCACCCTTCCTGACAGCCTCTCCTGGATCTCCAGGATGGTGCTGGCACAGTGGCCCTGCCATGAGGGGTTCCTTCCAAGCCTCCCTGCCCCACACTGAGGCTTCTGTCAGGCTCCCTCCATCCATCCACTGAGTGTGTCTCATTTCATCAGCTGTCCCCGCCTCATGCTCCCACCACGGTGGCCTCTCTTGGCTTCCTGGTCTCCAAATACTCCCAGGACACGCCCGTCCCAGGGCATCTGCTCGGTTTCTCCTCTACTAGTACTGCCCCACCCACTCCACGTGTTGGGCTCTGGGTCACCCCACTGGTGTGGTTGGTTGTGCCTGGGACTTGGGAGACCCTGAGTACCCCCAGGCTGGAGCTCTCTCTCAGGCTGGCTGAGCCAGCCCACTGTCCCAAGCCACATGAAGGGGAAATTGGGTCTGCCCCTGTGTGAATCCTAGCCATTCTGGGGTCCCATCCCTCTGGCCCCTACCAGCATCTTACCGTGCCCTCTCTAGCCCTAATTTCCCTTGGAATGAAGCTGAGCTCCTCAGCTGAGCTACCTGGCTGGCCCCCTGCCCTTCCTGGGTTACCCTGCCCTAATCTTGACCCTGGAACTCACATACTATGTGACCTTCTAGACTTATCTACCCTGACTGAAAGAACTCATGGTGGCAATAGCACTGATTCTGAACCTTCATCTGGTGCCCAGGGACTGAACAGTCCTCCTACACGGGCTCCAGTTTCTCCATCTGATCCCCCAAGTCCTCCAGGCCTGCACCACTACCTGGATTGGCCTTAGCTTTGTCTCTGCTTCTCTCCACTCACCTTTGGCAGCCTCAGTACGCTTGGGCAGATCTAGCGTGTCAAAGTTCCGGTCCATCTCGTTGTCTTTTTTCCCTGGAACAGAAGAACAGTGGAGATAAGGCAGACCCTGTAGAGGAGGGGGAAGTGCTCAAAGATGAGAGGCTTGAAGTACAACCCTTTCCTAGCTACAGGCTTTGGGAGTGGCAACCTGTGTGCAAACTTCAGGGGATGGGAAGGAGGGCAGGGGGTTCTGGAGACAGGTGCTAAGAGCCTCTCCAAAACCCTCCAATGACTCCTTTGCAGCTGCCAGATGTGCAAGTTTAAGAGAGGCAGGAACCCCAGCTGGGCACCTCAGTAGATGGGAAAACTGAGGGCAAGCAGTGTCAGGACTTGCCTGGGTCACATGGTAAAACAGGACTCTCCCAGAAGCCCTACCCAAGCTAAACCTCCCTGAGTCTGGGGACAACATGGACCCCACCTGCAGACTGAGTGCCTGGAGCAGCCTGACCAGCCCCTCCCAGGAGGTTGTTTCTCCTTCTTGGTCCCTGCCCTGTCTAGTCTTCTCTGTCATCTTCCCCAGCCAAGCCGAGGATACAGACAAGCAGCCCTCTCTCCCAACCAGTCCAGGCCCACATTCTTGCAGCTGCCATGGGCACAGAGTTGTCATGGAAACAGTCATTCAAATAACGGGGGTAGTGGAGGGCCCTGAGGCTGGGGTCCACCTCTGAGTACCCACTGCCCCCACCAGTCCTGCTGTTGTCATGAAGACCACCCGGGAGTAGTGGGGCTGGGCTGCCTCCTGGTGCCCACTGCCCCCACTAGGCCTGGACAATGGGACAAACGAAGACTCACCTTGATGGAACCATTCCTCTGGGCGGCGGGAGGAAGCACAGGAGAGAGGAGACGAGGCTGAGCGGGGCCGCCAACCCCCTACCGGCCCTCCCGGGGTCTCGTACACCTACTGCAGACCCTGGGTGCAGGAGGTGGAACGTGGAACTTCACCCCAATTACTTTCAGGGACCAAGTGCCCAAAAAGTGGGACAGGGGAGTCAGATGAGGCCCAACCCTGGTGGGCCAGAGCTCAGGGGCAGGCAGCACAGAGCTTCAAGTGCCAGTGGGTACGGCATGAACATCAGGCCTACCTCTAGGTAGAGCAAGGTTCTGCCCTACAGGCTTTGTCAGGGCCTTTCCGTGCCCTGGGAGTGGTCAAGAAGCAGAATTTTCTGCATTTTCCCAAGCTCAGGGGCCCACAGAAGCCTCTCCCCTGGAGCTTTCCTCCTACCCTTCCCTAAAATCCCCACAGTGCTGACAGGGGAAAGCAGGGTATCAGCTTTACACACTGATTCTGCTAGCTGTGTGACCCAAGGTGGCATGGTGAACTTCGACTCCCTGCTTCCCCACCTGGCTGCCCAAGTATCCTCCAGCCTCCAGATCTGCCTGCTTGCCAGGATTTTGGAGACCCCACAGTCCAGTGGGGTATGAGTGGGACCCAGTCCCACCCACCCACCTTTGGCCTTCTTGCCACCGAAGCAGCCTGCGTCATCCCGCCTCCTGCGCTGAGAACCTGCAGCACTGCCTGGAGGTCCTGGCTCGGCCTCCTGGTACCTGTCAGCTCCAGGCACCTCCTTATGCACATGGTAGGACAGGTTTCTCACGATGCACACGCAGTTCTCCACGGACTGTGGGGAGAGGGAAGTTGGAAGGGCGTGGCCTCCCAAGTCTGTGCACATATTCTCAAGAGGCTGGCCACAGGCTTCGAGCGCAGGAAAGCCCGACCAAGAGAGCCTCCAGGGAGGAAGATGGAAGAAGGCTCGGCCCCCGACCTT
This sequence comes from Chrysochloris asiatica, assembly GCF_000296735.1. Lineage (NCBI taxonomy): Eukaryota > Metazoa > Chordata > Mammalia > Afrosoricida > Chrysochloridae > Chrysochloris > Chrysochloris asiatica. The sequence continues at coordinate 1,916,585 of NW_006408858.1, read as the reverse complement.
GCACCTGTGTGCCTCATGTCCTTTGTGGGAGCCTGGCGAAATGATACACGGTGTTTAAGGAGAGCCTATACAGAAGTTCTGGTAGCACAATGAGTTAAATACTGGGTGGCGAACAGCAAGGTTGGTGGTTTGAACCCACCAGTCTCTCCAAGAAGAGAAACGACTGTTTCCATAAAGATTCAGTTTAAGGAAACCCTATGGGACAGTCCTACTATGTCCTCTAGGGTCACTATGAATTGAGATAGACTCTGCCAGTGGGTTTAGGTCAGATATGGGAAGCCCTGGTGGTGTACCAGTTTAACCATTGGGCTGCTAACTACCAGGCTGATGGTTCAAACCCACCAGTTACTCCACATGTGAAAGATAAGGCAGCCTTCAAAACCCTATGGGGGCAGTTCTACTGTGTGCTTCAGGATCACTTTCAGCTGGAATTGAATCCAAGGTGGTGGGTTTGCTACACCTGGGACCTTCCTGGGTCATCCCCATGTATGACCACCCCACTCAGCCCCACCCACCTTGTTGTCGGTGTCCTTCCTGCCCACAGCCGACTGCAATGCGTGCAGCAACGCATCCACCAGTCCTTCACACTCACGGAGGCGCCGCCGGGCCTCAGCACCATCCGAGCTCACATTCCTGGGGGGCCCAGAGCAAACCTGGTGACCGACCCCTGGAATCCACAGGCACTACCCTCAGTCCTACCCCATTCCCAGTCTCAAGGCCTTGCCTTTATCTACAAAACAGGCCCAATGCTGCTTGTTGGGGTTACTGGGAGAATGCATGACAGCCTAGCCCACAGTGACCAGAGTGGGATGGGGTGGCTGACCCTTTGGTGATACCAGGAATTGGGCCTCAGCCTGGCTGGGAGAAGGGGCCCCCAGTTCCCAGTTATATTGGAATGGAACAGAAATGGGAGACAAAGAGGCTTGGATCTGTGTTTGGATGAATCTCTCCAGCAATAGGCAGGCTCATGAGGGACCCAGGACTCTGTTTACAGGATCTTTGCAGGGCTTCCAGGATGGGACCATAGGAAAGGGAGATGAAGCCTCAAAGGCAGGCAGGAGCTGAAGGTCCTGGTTTCCCTCTCATGGTTACCATGGTGATGGGAGAATGGGCTGAAGCTGGGCAGAGCAGGAGAGGGTGAGAGACCACCAGACCTGTCCAGAGGGTACCCTGTTTTCAAGACTCTGGAAGGGACCTGGCTCTGTCTCCTCATCCAGGCACCCTGCCCTCATGCCCACACCTCAAGCAGCCTGATGTGTTCTTAAAGACAGTAGTCCACTCTGCATCTCTAGGCTTTGAGTCCTCGTTGGGCTCTCGCTCCCAGCCTGAGTGGGGCACGATGACCTCGTGAGTCAATGTCTGTAGGCCATGGTCAATGATGATCATCTTCAGGGGCTCGTAGGATGACAGGTTCCAGAGTGTTCCTGTGGGGTATGTGGACCAGTGCCCATGGGTTCCCACCTCTGTCCCCACAAAAAGTGTGAGAGGTCTTGGATCCCCACCCTGGGCCCAGCTGGAAGTGAACTCCTGCCCCAAGTAAGGGGCTGGGGATGCAGAAGAGGGTCCTATCACTTCATCCTCATTTCACAGCCATGTAGGCTGATGGGACTCACACTCCGGGAGTCACAAGGATTAGCCAGAGATGGTCCTATGTGTCCACAAGGCCCCAAACACACAATTCCAACCAATGTTCTGTCAGGAGACTGTCACCCTGGGACTCCAGAATCACAGGAATGGATTCAACCCTTCACAGACCAAGCCTTCCTCTACTCTCAGGCTCAACTAGATACCCACTCACCTGTGACCAGTTCTCGGACCTCATTATCCCGAGCAGCCCGCAGCAGACGCACTAGGGCAGGTACACCGCCACAGTCCCGGATGGCAGCCTTGTTGTCAGTGTCACGGCCATAGGAAAGGTTGCGCAGTGCCCCACAAGCCCGGCGCCGGACCTCTGCCCTTGGGTGGTCCAAAAGCGCCACAAGCAGTGGTAGTCCCCGCAGCTGCCGCACACGCCGCTTCACGCCCTCATTCTCAAAGCACAGGTGCTGCAAGTAGGCGGCGGCATTGGCCTTGACGGGGTCCACGGGATGCTGGAGCATGGCCAGCACCTCAGGCAGCTCGGGGTCCCGCCAGCGCGGCTCCTTGCGGGCACTGTCGACTGAAGGTGAACGCCGCACCACCCAGTCCAGGCTGCCCAAGCTGCCCCGCTCAGGCTGTGCCAGGGGCGCCGTCACTGTTGGGAACACAGGCCGCTCATCCAGCAGCTCACCAGCATCTTCTGCTACATCCTCGTAGGGCCTGTGTGAGTGAGTGGGGCGTAAGCATCTTCAGGCCAGCCCCAGCCCTGCCTGAGCTCCCCGATCACAGCTCCCTAGAAGGAGGGCCAAGCACAGAGCATTCACACCCTGGCCTCGCCAAACCCAGCCACTGGCCACTAGGGTGAGTCTTGTATCCCACCTAGGATGGGAAGCTCACTCACTCCTCTGGGCCTGCAATCTCCTTCCATGACTAGGGCCCTGGATCCCTGCTGCAGAATAGCTGTATCTTCCCAGGAGCACCAGGATGGAGGGGGGAGTCGGGGAGGTCTTCCTGTCCCCATATCCCAGTGGCCTCTGGGTAGTGGGCAGCAGGGTCAAAGGATGTTTTCTGTTCATAGAGTGACTGCTGTGAGGAGGACTTATCAAGATGAGGCTTTCGGAATTACTGGAATAACTTTTCCCTTTTAGAGAAAAGGGAAAAGCTATGGTCCATGCTCTCAATTTGCTAATCTGGGTACTCTTACTAACACTCGCCAAAAGGTGTATGTTATCCTCCCATTACACCTGTAGGTGCTGTGCATCAGGAGAGAAGCTCCTGATCTACAGAAGTCAAAGGGATAAGCGTGGGACCACCTGAGGGTGGGCATTTAAGCCACCAGTCCGCCAGAGTACAAGAATGTCTGACTGTCAGTAGCTTTGTGGGTTGTCACCATCAAATCCACTTCCCAGAGGAGGGACTGAAAGCTAGGTAAGAGTCAGGTGACTTGCCCAGGGTCACTCAGTGGGATCCAGACCCAGCTGTGGTCCCGTTCCCAGTGTACAGATTTGAAAAAACTGAGGGCAGAGAGGACAAACTCAGAAGGTATCCCAGGAAGGGGCAGGAGCCCTGAGTTCTGGGCTTCCTTCTCAGAATGATGTTTTGAGCCTTTTGTGCTCAGGTGTTCATGGCTGTCTGTCTGGAGAAAGGGCAGCAGGTGTCAGACCTTGTCACCAGCTTCTCTCTTGCTCCCCACCCACAGGAAAGATGTACAAACTTTCCCAATCGCAGGGCCTGCTCTTGTTGTATTCCTTGAGAAAAAATGCCTACAGGCTAATTAATACTAAACTGTGAACAACTGGCTTCACTACATAGCAGCAACTTGCTTGCCTGTGGACCTGGCTGGTGGCCATTCTGGGGTGAGGGAGTTGAAAGTGGACTTCCTGGAGGTGGCAACAGAAGAAGGTGCAAACCTGGTGTGAGGGCCTCTCCCACAGTCAGGCCTCCGCCGTGTGGCTGTGCTGTAGTCGGGCTCTAGCTCAGGACCACCCTCATCATCTGCAGCTAGGCTGCGTGTGTCGTCCTCCAAACCGTAGGGCTCTGCCTGGAAGCGCTCAGGCAGGGAGCGACCACCAGGCATTGTGGGCTCAGGGCCTGCTGGAAAAGCCTCCCGACGGCCAGGTAGTGTAAAACAACCATCGCAGGGGCCTGGGCCCAGGGATCCACCACGGGGGTGTCGACCACCCAGCCCTCGGGACAGGCTGCCATAACTGGGTCCATCCCGAGACTCGGGGCCATCAGGGAAGACAGCCCCACCACCTAGGTAGGCACGGGATAGCGTGGCTGCAGGACCACTGGCACGCAGTAGGAAATGCTGGTCCAGGGGGCCATCGGCAAAGGGGCCCAGTGGGGGACCACTGTCCAGCAGTGGGAGACCATCTGGGCCCACAGGCACTTGGCGCACTGTCCGTGTGGTCACCGTCTTAACCGTTTTGGTGACCTGGAAGACAGATGGGCAGTGTGAGTAGGCAGGCAGGCTTAGAGGCTGCCTGGGTGTCCCATTTTCTACATGGGAGGTAGAGGGGTGGGAATGGGGAAGGCTCCCAGGTGGTCTGTAGCCCACAGCCTATACCTTTGTCTCTGTACGCCGGGTTGTGCCATCTTCAGATGTGACAATAGACACATGGGAAGTAGGTGTGCCAGGGTCCTCCTCCACTGTCACCGTCTCCTCCAGAACCTCGGGCGCCTCTGGCATTGTGGCCAGCGAGGCCTGGCTGCCTGGGCTTTGCTCCTGGAGTAAGGTGGGTGGGTATCAGCTGGGCAGGACCACCTTGGATCAAACCAATCCCTCAGCCAGGTTGTGTGCACCTCCCCACCCCAAGTCCACCCAGTTCTGATCCCAACACCCACCTCTGGAGACCTTCTGACCCTGGGGCTCATCTTAGCCTCACAAGAGTTTGATACGACGTGCTTTTGTCACCCGCCTGCAGGAAAGGCCTTGGAAGGTCAGGACCAACCCACAAAGGTGGACAGCCTGGGCAGCCGTTTCATGGGGCCCCAAGAAGGACCTGGTTGAATCTTCAGGTGTGCCAGCCTCTTCCCTGCCCTATCCCAGGCACCAGGTACAAAGAGGACTCGACCTAGTGATTCCATCACAACTCCTTGTGGCCACGCCCAGGCTCCCTCATCCCCCAACAGATGCCTTCACAGGACAGAAATACTCAGCTTCCAGAATGCCCCGCGCACTCAGAGGCCCAAAATATTCTTGCTCCTTCCGGCCTGGACAATCTTGGCATGTTGAGTGGGCACAGCCTGGATCTGCTTCAGGCCAGTGTCTACTACTCCCACTGATCAGAACCCTGGGGGCATATTAGAGCCGGGGCAGGGTGAGCTGCATCAGAGAGGGTGCTGGGCTGGTCCTTGGAGGAAACCCCAGTGCCTCCTTCCTATACATACCCCCTCAGGATTCTCCAACCTTGACCCCCAGGTCTCACCACCTGCCTCCTTATCAGCCAGTCTGCAGCCAAGCTTGCAATTGTCCCTTGATTTTCCTGGTAAGATAGTTTGAACAGAGGTCTTTCTGAGGCCCAAATGCTTACTGGCCAGAGCTAGTCTGTACCTCTGTTGTGTGGACTCTTGTGGGGATCACAGAGTCACAGTGCACCCCTGGGCCTCTGATTATACAGATACCCAGTCCCAGTATTGAGCCATACCCCCAGCCCAGAATCAACAGCAAACCAGATGGGCAGGAAACCAAACTGTGATGGGCAGTGTGTGCAGGGTGGGTGGGGGTAGGGGGAGAGGACACGTTCCCAGGGAGCCAGGGCCAGGTCAGGAGGAGGACAAGACCTGCTCCTGAAGCCTAGGCCCCCATGCCTTGCACAGGGAGGAACAACGGCTCACACCCACATCTGCCTGGCTCTAGAGCTGGTACTCTCCTCCTGTCCCTGTCTGTGGGCCCACAGGCCTCCAAGGCCATGTACTTGGGGTGCCCCTGAGGGACTAACTAGGTGCACATCAGTGGACATGAGAGAGGTCAGCTGAGACGGACCCTGCTTAAGCTGCAGTGTGAAGTGTCTCCAGGCTGGAGTCCTGGCCTGGAGTAAAGTCTGACCCCTATCTGTATGCAATGCTAAGACTCTGGGTCTTGCCAGCTCTCTCTAGGAGCACAAAGCACATTGTAGGACAGTGTATCACTCAGGCTCTTGCCTCCCCAACTTCACAGATGGGGAAACTGAGGCCTAGGGGGGGGAAAAAACAAACAAAAACACCCACTGCCATCAAGTTGTTTCCGATTCCACACAGGGTTTTCCAAAGCTGTAAATGTACATCTTTACAGAAGCAGACTGCCACATCTTTCTCCCGGAGAGTGGCTGGTAGGTTTAAACTACCGACCTTGTGACTGATTAGCAGCCTGACGCTCAGCCCATGGTACCACTAGGGCTCCCCTGCTCCTCTAGAAGCAGGCCCTCAGAGGACCAGACACAGCTTTAGAGATGAGCAAACTGAGGACTAATGGAAAGGAACTGATTTACCCAGAACAAACTGCTAGGAGCCCTGGTGGTGCACTGGGTTAAGCATTGGTCTGCAAACCACAAGGTTGGAAGTTCAAGTCCATCTGAGTTCAAATCCACTTCAGAAAAAAGATGAGGCAGTCTGCTTCTGTAAAGATTTACCATCTCAGAAACCCTAAGGAACAGGTCTATTCTATTCTATAGGATTGTTATGAGTCGGAATCAATTCAATGGCAGTGGGTTTAGTTTGGTCATAACTGCTAATGCGCAGGGGAGGGAGGGGGACCCACAAAAAAGACGAGGCTGCAGGTAGGCCTTTAAGCAATACTTGGCCCTCGTGATTCACAAGTCTGGCGGCTTCTGAAATGTGGATTTGGGTAGGATGTGGTCTGTTAGGGGCCTGCACAGGAAAAGGGGCACACTGCTCCCTCAAAAGGAAAAGTAAATTGAGGCACAAAGTGGGGGCATGCTGGCAGATGACCAGGTAGGATGGCCAGGGCTTTCTTCTGACCTACAAGAGCACTAGGGAGACATAGTGGCTCTGGAGCAGGGGTAAGCCACCAGGCAACTGTGGCAGAGTTTACTCTCTCAGCTGGGGCTGGGGTCAAATCAGAGTTCAGAACTGGGGGGTGGGGAGCAGGCAAGGAAGGGCCTCAGGCCACATCCTAGTAACAGGAGGGGACAAGACTGCCACCAGGGGGATGTTGCCCAGGACACTGCCAGTGGCTTGGGCCCAGAGGAGATTTGCATACATTTGCATAATCAAGCCCTCTCAGAGAAGAGCTCCCCCACCCAGACCAGACACTGGGGAGGGGCACACCTCAAGACTCCAAATGCCACCCTGTGGCCCAGATAATTTCTCCCAGTGCAGCCTGTGGTGAAGGGCAACACTGCAGAGTCAGCAAGGTATGAAGAGACAAGGGCCTAGGAGAGCCAGGGTCCTTTAAGTCCTGGCTATCTTATGGTTTCACCCAGCACAGCCCTGCCTGAGCAGCTGGCAGCGGGATCCCAAAGCCCTGTGAACCCCAAGGCCCCAAGAGTCCTGCTGGCAAATGACCTCAGGGAGCTAAAAATGGGTGATGACTTCACCCAGGCTGTGGGATTGTGAGTCAGCCCAACCCAGGAAAGGCCCAGTCCCCAGACACACACATGTGTGAGCATGTATGTATGGGTCCCCCTAGGCAGGAGTGTATGTGTGCATATATGTGCATGGGCACACACACAGAAACAGGGACATCCCCTTAGGCAAGGGATGTATGTGTATACATGTGTGCATGAGCACCCCACCTGGTACACACACAGAGATAGGGATACACCTGTACCTAGCACCTCAGGCAAGGATCTATGTATGTTTATATTTGTATACATGTGTGCATGAGCACCCCACCTGGCATACACAAACAGACTAGGACACACACATACATATACCTGGTCCCTTCAGGGAGGAAAGTATGCATACATACATGCATGTATGCATCCCACCTGGTGTATGCCCATGCATAGACAAGAACACACACATACATGTAGCTGACACCTGAGACAAGGGTATGAGCACCCCACGTGGTACATATGTGTACCTGGTTCCTCAGGTAGGGATATGAACACTCTGTCACATACAACTAGGACTGGCCTATACACACATACATGCTTATAGACCTGGCCTCTCAGGGGCATGGATGCACACATATAAGCAGAGACCCACTCACACATATACATGCATCTGGTCCCTTGGGCAAGGATGTTTGTATACATGTCTGTGAGCACCCTGCCTCACACATGTATGTGTCAGTCTGCATGTTGTCCTATGAGCACTCCTTGAGAGCTGTTCCCACCTGCAGTCCAAATATGGACAAGCACTCATGTTCCTGGTTCCAAGCACACATCCATGTACACACACTTCTACCCACACATCTGGATGTTTATCTACTGCAGGATCTCACATGCTTTCAGCACATGAATCAAGAGGCCAGCAACTCCCTCAGTCACCCACCCAGGCATCCACTACAGGGACGCCTGAGCTGGCACCATCCTGTGGCAGAGATGCAGAGTTACAGGCTGGCAATCAGCACACAGTGGGCCAGTGGGTATTCAACGAGGTGGCTGAACCCCATTTGGCTCCAGTGCCCTGTTCCAGCACCTGAGTCCATATCAACCTGCTTAGACCCACCCTTAGGGTACCCCGACCCTGCAGACCTAACTGGGTTTTTCCCACCTTCACCACAAATATGCACGCTTTCTTGGATGCACTACCCCATTCCTTTCTTACATTCCAATTCCTGTCAACTGTCTCTTATCACTCCTGCTCCAGGCCTGGCATCCTCCTCACCCCCTCTTGCTGGGACCTCGGCCCCAGGGATCCAAATCCATCTGAGCTGCTACATCCGGGTCCACATAGTCCTTGGGCCAGGGAGTTCCCAGGATTTCTCTTCAGCTCCAGGACTCTTAAGCGAGTAGGACACTGCGGAGCAAGATAGACCAGCACCCCAGAGCTAAGGAGTCCCTGGAAGCCCAGGGCCAAGCACAGCCATCATACCCAACAGCTTTTCCTAGGGCTCAGTGTCCTCATCTGGAAATGGGAATGGCATCGGGCCAGGAGGAGAGGTGGGGTGAGGCAAGAAAGGCTGCCTCCCACCCCTACCCCAGCAAAAGCCCACAACAACTGCTTGCGCATGCGGGAATGTGGAGAGGAGGGGCCAAAGGAAAGAATCCAATTCCTAAAACAAGGGCCTGCCCAGTTTGGCTGGGATTCCTCAGCCAAAGTACCCTCACCACTTGGGACTTTATAGTTTAGTGAAAAATACACTGCACTGTTGAGGGCCTCACTCCATCCACAGGCCCAGCGGGACAGGTTAAGGTGGGATCCCAAAGGGGTGGCTCCACAACATCCTGCTAGGCCCCCCATTCCCACAGATGGCTATCACTAAATGATAGAGCAGCCAGATTAACAGCCACCTTCCCCAGTGTGGCCCCCCCAGACTCTGAGTCCAGGACCAGCCAGCCTGGCATTTCCCAATAGGTAGGGCATGTCAGTGTAGTAGTTACGAATCGGGCTGCTAACGTCCGGGTCAGCAGTACGAAACTACCAGCTGTTCCGCAGGAAAACGATGAGGCTTTCTGCTCCCATAAAGATTTACAGCCTTGGAAACCCTGTACATGGTCACTATGAGTCGGAACCGACTCCACAGCACATAACAACAACAACTTCATGCCCACAACTTCTGCTCTGACCTTTCAAGGTAGGAAGCTCAGCCCTGTGCAGTAGCAGGTCCATCTGCCAGGGCATGGCCCTGCCCTAACGTCCACCTAGCCTCCTGCAAAAGAGGCCAAGGGCACCAGGCTGGGGCGGGGGGCAGAACTGAGCCAGGGTCTCATCACCCTAGGGTCTCCCCACACCCCACTGGTCATGCTGTAATCCAGAATTCTTCAGGGGCAATCAGCAGCCAGATTGGCCCAGGTAGGAAGGTGTCTGAGATGAAACCTGCCTACCACACGGAGTCTTGAGCAAGTCATTTTTCCCACGGAGCCTGTTTCCTTGCCTGTTATGAGCTCCCTTAACTAACTCCCTCTTCCCGGGTGCAGCTGCTGGAAGGCAGCCTCTGCTCTGTTTTTCTGGGTGCCCCCCTTCGGCTCCTACATGTAGGCTGGGCAGCCTACCCTCCTTCCCCTCACGTGTGCCCTAGTGGCAAACAGGGTTTCCAGGAATGCAGGGTTCTAGAGTCTAAGCCCGCCCTGAAGGTGTGGAGATGACCCGGCAGGGGTGGAGGAGGCTGATCCCCGAGACTGATCGTGCTGCTCTCTCCGGCCTCAGTATCCCATCTGCACAGGAAGCGACTGCCCGAAGAGACCTCTGTCTCAGGGCACCTGCAATGGACACGCACCCCCCGGGGTCCCGGTTTCGTTCCTAGCGCCTGGACACACGGCTCAGGGCCCCGCACACCCCCAGGTCGACGCGCTCCTATCGGCCTCCATGGACCCTCGGACAAGACGCTGCCCTAGTCGGGCGTGCAGACAATAGCCGCCTCCGGCCGGCTGCTCCTCACAACAAAAGCGGATCCTCCAGGGCAAGCCTGCGCCGCCCTCCGCCACCAGGTCCCAGTCGGGCCGTCAGGACGGCAACTCCCTCCGCCCCCACCAAGTTTCAGCCAACCTGTCTGAGTTCGGCCGGCATGGGGCCGGGGCTCCGTGCGGCACAGGTCCGGGCTCGGCTCTGGTACTTCGGCCGCTCAGGCTCTGCGAACTCGCTCCCCGCGGGGGCGGATCCGGCGGCGGTCGCCCTCGAGCAGCCAATTGAGCGGGGCCGCGCCCAAGCAGGGCGGGACGCAGACCGTCCTCCCTCCCCCCACAGGCCGTGGGGCGGAGCTCTGCAGCCTGGGCAGGGGCAGGGGCGGGGGCGGGGCATGGGCAGGGGCGGGGGCAGGGGCAGGGCCCACACACTCACTGCCCCAGAGGGTGGCACTGTCTTGGTTCCTCACCCCTGATCCCCATAGGTGACAGGTTCTCATCAAGTAACTGCCCAAGTTCTCCTTGTTCAGTTTGCCTCCAGTAAATGGGCACCTATGCCCCTCCACCCACACCCACCTACTGTGGAGCAGGGTCAATAGTTCCCCTACTCTGATAGGCAGAACACTGTGGGGGTCTCTGGTTCCCTGGTCACCACTGGCCTATCCTGCTGTGAAATGGTAGATGGTAGACAGTAGTCAAGACACCACCAGCACTGGGGGATCCTGCCTTTGTGATTTTCCCAGATTCAGACCCTAACCCCTGCTTGGGCCACACAAGGAAACTTCCCACATACAGCTCACTGGTGATCTGGCCAAAGGCCCCAGAGGGGATCCACTTGGAGTTTTAGGTTTTCCCCAACAAGACACAGAAGCCCACTGCTCTGGAGCAGATTCCAACCCACTGGACAGAGTAGAACTGCTCCTTGGTTTCTGAGACTATAAATCTTAATGGAAGAGACTGCCTCATCTTTTTCCCTTGAAGGAAGCAGCTTGGGTACTTGAAGCACTGATTAGGTGGCTAGCAGCCCAATGCTTAACCCACTGAATAGGAGTTAGAGAATGTAGGAAGAATGTTGAATGACTTCGGACCAGCTACATAATCTTTTGGGTCTTGGAGCCTGGACTTGCGCCGCTGACCTCATCCTGTCCTCCACACCTTTGTTCTACTGGAAATGGTGGTCAGGGATATGAAAGTGAGGAAAAGGGATCACAGTCGGGTTTCTCCGACCAGGGTACACCCCAACAGTCTGACCTCAACATGTATGGGGGGAAGAGGGGGAGTCTGATTCTGCTGTGGACAGAGTTACCCTCTTGGGTTGTTATTGTTGTTGTTGAGTGCCATTAAGTCAACTCTTAACTCACAGCAACCCTGTAATGGGATTCCAAGGAGCAGCTGGTAGATTTGAACCTCGGACCTTGCAGCTCGCAGTCCAGTGCTTATCCTACAGCACCACACCAAGACTTCTGGGTTGTAGTTGTTAAGTGCCGTAGAGTCTGTTCTGACTCATAGGGACCCTGTACAGGGTTTCCGAGGCTGTAAATCTTTACAGGAACAGAAAGCCTCATCTTTCTCCCATGGAACAGTTGGTAGTTTCGAACTGCTGACCTTGCGGTTCGCAGCCCAATTTGTAAGCTGTACCCCCAAAAGGCAAGCAAGTGGCTCCTGCAGCATGAACAAGGAAACTGAGGCCTGAGGAAGGCAGAGCTGGGCCAGCCCAGCCTGGGCACCTAAAGCCTGGGTTTCCTGCTTTATAACTGCTTGTCCCCAAATGCCATTCAGAAAACCAAGCCTCCACTGGGCCCACTCTGCTGCCATGACTGTTATGCACACCAGCCACAAAACACACTGCGTGCTCACTGCCCTATGAGCCTATCTCCCTGCCTGCACAGGCTAGGTTGCTTTGAATTCTGAGGAAGCACTTGAGGCAGGGAGTGGGACTGGACCACTGTCACAAAGGATGCAGTTCTGATATTTAAGTGGGAACCATTTTTATCTTCTCCCAAATTTCACCAGCTGCTAGTGCTCTGGCCACACACCCACCTTGGATAAAGTGAGTTCCACAGCCCAGCCCAGGCCCCTAATGGTACCCTTATGCTCCAGTCGGACTGTCTTTCTACCAGAGGGTAAAGGGTAGGCAGCCAGGACTGTGGAACAGATCAGGGAATACAGCACCAGCAACTCCTGGCTCTCAACGCCCCAGCCTCAGTCCCTGGCTGCTCCCTCCAGCCTCTCAAACCGTGGCCCCTAGCTGCTCAGCCTGGCTCCAGCTGCTGCCTGCCTACTGACCCTGAAGTGTCTCAAACCTCAGGTCTCGGTCCTGAGCCCCAGTTTTTGGCAGTCCAGTCTGTGGCTTAGCATCTTCTGCTGAGGTTAATATGGGCAGTCGGTTTGGTATTGAGGTTATGGGGCCTGGTCAGTCCTAGTGTTTCCTGAAGAGGCCAGGCCAAAGTGGCCCACCTCCTCTAGTGTCTCCAGCAGCCCAGTAAGTCCAGCTGGAGTCCTGGGAACAACACATGCTGATTCCAGCCTAAGAAAATCAGTTCTTCCCAAGAGACAGAACACTGAGGCCAACAAGGAGGAGGTCTACAGCCCTCAAGAGGTCAGGCAACTCCAGGCTGTGGGGACATCTTCCCAGTCAGGACACTGACCCTTTACAGCACCATTTGCAAGCTGGAGGCTGTAGAGTGGAGAACGGAGCACCTAGGGTCCCCAAGGGATAATCTTGGAGTCACTGGCTATCACTATACTCAGGTGGCCCAGCTGGACTGTCCCTTCCCCTGTTGAGTGCCTGAAGTCTGGGAGACAGCAGAGTGGCCTATGCCCCACTCCAGCCTCCTAAGGACAGATTCTGTGCCTCTCCCACCTCCTGAGATCGCTCAACAGGGTGGGGTTTGGGAAAGATCACTTCCAGTTAAGGTCTGGGCAGTCAGCGGGACTGAGTCCTTGGGAAACTGATACTAAGGGAAGCAACGGGCATTTATTAAGTTCCAACCATACGCACTTTACGGGGATCTCGTGAATGGATGTTAAGAACCATCAACCAATCACTAAACAGATGAGGTTACTGAGGGTCAGGGAGAGTCACTTGCCCCATGTTCCCCAATGTGACACAGGCTATTGCTTCTAAGGCTGACATCTCCCTGCCCCCATCTTCTCTCTAGCCACAGAGGGCCCAGGCTGCTGCATGCCACCAGCATAGGCCCCAGGTTTGCATGGCTAGCCAGCAGTGTGTTTTTTTGCAGTTAGGAAAGTGCAGGTGGTGAGGCTATCCCGGGAAGAAGCCCACACAGCTGCCTGGTTTAGGAGGGCAACACTTTTGCCTGCTGTGCAATGAGCTGAGCCAAGGAAGCTGAGGAACCTGCTGGGAGGCCCCTCGATAGTCATCCACAAGGAGCCATACGGAGACACCACCCCCAGACGGCTTCCTTTCAGTTCTCTGCAATGGGTGGTAAAAAAGGATGGCAGCATACCAGTAGGGTAAGCCACCCTGACCAGTACTACCCTTGTCCCAGGAATCCATCTCCTGACGGAATAATAAAAACAACTCAGACTCAAATCCATTGGTGCTGAGTCAATTCCATCTCATAGTGAGCCCACTGACCATCTTTCCAGGATCAGACAGCCTCATCTCTCTCCTGCAGAGTGGCTGGTGGGTTTTGTACCACCGACCTTGTAGTTAGCAGCCCAATGCTTACCCATGGGGTCACCAGAGCTCCTTAGAGTACTCATAGGAAACAGTAAGTATCCCAAACACCAGGCCCCTGGCATTTCCTCAATCTACTTTCATCACTCCGGGAGCCAGGTTGAGGTACTGAGGTACAGTGGATATGATGGGTTGCGTCCAAGAGTACACCTCAAGGGCAGAGCTCTGAGGGCCCAGCCCCAGAGCAGCCAGCTTCCCACCACCTGGGTTTTCAGCAGGACCCTGAGCCCAAGTCCTTCTCGAAGCTACTGACAGATTCTGTCTACTTGCTCCAGCCTTCCCCTGATGCATGATGAAGGAGAATACCATGGCAGGGAGACTCTGGGACAAGCAAAACCCTCAATCCCTATGCTGACCACTGAACTACCCAAACTTCTTCCTGTTGTTGTTAAGTGCTGTCGAGTCAGTTCCAAACCATAGTGACCCTATATAGGGTTTTCGAGGAGTGACTGGTGAGCTTGAACTGCCAACCTGAACTGCCAATTAGTTCAAACTGACTTTGCAGTCCAGCATGTTAACCCACAGCGCCATACCAGGATTCTGAACTACCCAAACGAGACGCTACTCAACTGTTTGGACCCTGAGGGCTCCCTGAAATGAGGGGCGCCATTCTGATGGTCAGGTCCCTTCCTCACATGCTGCCCCGCACACTCACAGGGGACTTCCAAGCCCTGCACAACAAACACCCGTAGGCATTCACTTCCCTCCCCTTCCCTTCAACCCTATTATTTATACTCATAACGAGCCTTCATAGGATTTCTGAGGTGGTTCTGAACCACTGACCTTGCAGTTAGCAGTCCAGTGCTTATCCTACAGCGCCACACCAGCCCATAGCGGTCTTAGAATAAGTCATGCTTGTCTGGCTTGTGGTCCACTAGGGCCCCTTGATTATTTCCCCTTTTCCAAGTCACTGGGCTGTTACCTGCAGGACCAGCTGTTGCCAGGCCATCGGCAAGGGCTGCCCACAGCCTATGCCACCACTGCCCATCCCGGGCTGTTGGGCACGCTCCAGCTGCAAAGCCACATGACGCCGCTCCTGCTCCAGTGCCCGCGTCAGCCTCTCAAAGCGTGCCTCTTGCTCCTTCACTGAGGCCAGGATGCTGGCTGCTGACTGCACGTTGCAGTCCTCCATGACTAGGGTGCCCGCCTTCCAGCTGTAGACAAAGCAGAGATAGGTTGGGCGGGGCTGGGCGGAGGCCTGGTGAGGCCATCATGGGAACCTCTCCTTTGTTCCCTTCCCCAACACAGGACTCACTCCCCAAGCAGAACATCCAGCTCTCCAAAGGGAAGCTACATTGATTGAATTCTAAATGAAAAGCCATTAATCTGAGGCTGACCAGAAGCTACAGGCTCACTCCCCACTCTGACCTGGACTCTTCTACTTCCTGCCAGACCCAATGAACAATCTACTGAGGAGGCAGTAGGGAGAGCAGGCAAGACCAAGTACTTACTACCTCACAGGCCCTCAGCTGTGCCAAGCACATGCCAACTCACCCACCTCACAGAGGCGGGACCAGAGGCCCTGAGAGAGGAGTGATTTGTTCATTCATAGGCATACAGTTGACGCAGCTGGAGGCACAGGGGGTGAGCAGCCAGCTGTTCATAGGTGCCCTCATGCCCAGGACACAGGGCATGGAAATGCTGGCAGGCCCTGCCATCCTCCTAAGAGGAAGCAAGCTCAGGTCTTCTGGGCTGTGGCCCAGTACTGGGGCTCCAGAGCCCCACGGGGAGGTTAGAGGGCAGGGGTGGCCCCAGAGACATGCCAGCACTTTCATTCCAGCTGGCTTCCTGGCTTCCCAACATGTTTGTTTTTCACGGGCAAGAAGGATCAAGATCCAAGCAGCAATTAGTGGCCGTGGATACTAAAGCCTAGGAGGGCGGGGGAGGGGGACCACAGAGCTACACAGACGGGCACTCACCCTGTGTGAGGCACAGAGCCAGGGCTGCTCAGGGTCTCCTCCCAGCCCCATCCCACAATAGCACTGAGGTATACTCAACTGGACCCTTCACCCCAGCAGACGTGGGGACTGGGCTTCAGGCGGGGCAAGGGGCCTTGCACATGCTAAATGGATGCACAACATGGCTGGGCTCTGCAGCTGGGAGAACAAAGTCTCAGCAGAGGAAGGAGCAATGCTGAACTCAGGAACACCAATAACTGTTGGGCCAGGTACATGTGCAGAGACATGGGTGCAGCTCAGAGGTGATGGGAAACCCAATACGAAGTCCTGACCCACTGTGACAGCTGGGGAAAACCAAGGCCCAGAGGGGGGCCAGGGGACACCCAGAGGCTGTGTTCCATTTCCTCAGGACCTGTCACACAAACAGTCGATATGACCTTTCCCAGAAGGTAGTGTTAGCAGAGGAGCAGTTGTTAAGTCAGCACAGTAGTGGGGGCTGCAAGAGGGGAGCTAGGGAAGTTCCAACGGGGTGGAAGGGCAACCTGGACCCATTACAGTCACAGCCGGAAACCCACCACCGCCCATGCACACATGTGCCAACACTAATACGGGCTCATCCCAGGGCAGAGACTCTGCTTTGTGTGCTTATGGATCGATCCTCGTGGCAAGGTCCGAGGCGGATATGGAAGAGCCTTCGTTTATGGGAGGGCAGCTGGAGAAGGGATCGGGGTAGGTAGCAAGAGTCACCAGGGGCCTTCAGTCTAGTCTTGTTTGCAACATCAGCCATCCTCTATGGAGCCTTGGACCCAAACCCCCAAAAAAACAAAGCAAACCCACTGCTACTGAGTCAATCCTGACTCTTAGCAAACCTACAGGACAGAGCAGAATTACTCCCTAGGGTTTTCAAGATTAGAAATCTTTATGGGAGCAGACTGCTTCATCTTTTCCCTGTAGAGAGGCTGGTGGGTTTGAACCTCTGACCTTGTAGTTAGCAGCCCAATGCTTAATTCACTGTGCCATCAGGGTTCGTATTTGGAACCAAGGGGTGGCGTGTATTGGGAAGCTGCCCTAGAGCCTGTGTGGTTGTGGCCAGGCTGCATAAAGTGGGGGAAGGTGAGTCTGAGGTGCTGGCCTCACACAGAGGAGGAGGTTCCCTCAGGGTCCACCTGCATGCACCATGGCTCTCCACCCCCAGCAGACCCCAGGTATAACAAGTGCTGGGGCAGCCCTCCCAGCATGTCCACCCACCTCTAGATCCAAGGAGACTCACCCTAAAGGAGTACTCAGGAGGGGATCTATAAAATCCTCAAGATTTTAGAGGTCACAGTAAGAAGGTGACCAACGCTTCCTGCCTCCCCAATTGATATTTCCATTGTCCAATCTGGCTCATTTGGAGCAAAATGACTGTGTCTCCTTAGCAGCATCCCAAACGCCAGCCAGGCAACCCACCACTTACAACCTCACTAGGCCAAAGGGTGCACCCCTCTGGCCACAGAGTTCGAGGTGCTGAGTCCAGAGGTGCCAACTATGTCATCTCAGTCAGGCATTCAGTAGGCAGGCTACCCTGGCATGAGGCTCGACAGCTAGGCAATTAGAGGGCAAGGCCCAGACTCACTTCCTTCCCACAGAGTGGCCTCCCTGGGGTCCATAGCACCGTGCAGGAGGACACACGGGTATAGGGTATCCCAGGATAGCACCCCAGAGGGCAGCTTTTCTGATCACAACTCAAAAGTATCATTTTTAATTTTAAAGCAAATAGGAGGGGGCTTCTAAAAGTTCGTGGAAGAACAGAATGAAAAGATCATGGAATTTTATTGAAGCCCCCTTATGTGTGATGATATGACACAGAATACAAAGTATGCTGGAATTTTAGGATCCTCCAGGGGACTTCAGAGCCATTCTCCCCAGCTATGGTTTGGGGTAGAGCCACCCAGTCCTGGCTGGAAGTGGGCACTAGACCTGCTGCTTTGTCACAAGAGAGCTTTGGAGGTCAGCTGAGGGGCCTCAGGTGACCTCACTTTCCTCTCTGGCCTCCTATCTACCTGAGAAAGCTTGCTGCTGCCTGCTGGGCAACCCCTGAGGACCACCAACCAAAGCCTCAGTCACCAGCTCACACCATCCTTGAAGGATCTCATCCTAATGCTTCTTCCCTGGAGGAATTCTTTTAGCCATAAAACAACAGAAATCTCTTTTTTTGGGAGCATGACATCATTTCATGAAGACTCAGCAGCTTCGATTGCATGAGAGTGGAGCCCTCGCCACTTGGGACACAGAGTGAAGGCCTCTGACCATGTGACAAGTCAGAGAAAACCACCCTCAGTGTTGGTGATTAACCAACCAGATGGCTTTGGTGCTCCCTTCATTAAAATATGCCTTCCGTAGAGGAGTTTAGAAGTGGTGAGAATATAGAAGATTCTGCCAGGTAGCAAACATCAGCTGTCTACAGGGTGTCAGCTGTAGAAGTGGACAATATTACCTCAAAAGAGTCAGGGGTAGAGCCTGTGAAGGGTGTGATGGTGGCCTAGACTCAGGGGTCCATGGCACAAGTGGGCACCACCTGGAACTGTCATCACTACAACATACAGTCTTTGGACATCCTGCCCAGCTCTGTCCCCTCTACCCCAAATGATCTCCACCACTTGCTCTATGAGGACTGCTGGGCTGATCTCACACAAAGAAATCAATTACCCAGACCTCTGGATAAGCCACCATTGGCTTGTGCTTGAGCAGCCTTTCAAGGCTTCTTGCTTATTACCTAGAACCCAATAGCTGGATTGATACAGTGGCTGCAACAATGGGCTCAAACATAGCAAAGATGGCGAAGATGGTGCAAGACCAGGCAGTGTTTCATTTGGTTGTACAAAAAGCCACTATGAGTTGGAAGCAACTTGACAGCACCTAACAACAACAAGGGCAGAGGCAGAATCTACATGGTCCCCCATGATTCCATCTCTGTCTCCCAGGTAACAGTCCCCTAGGTTTTGCTGGCCGCATAGCTGCTCAAGAAAAAAACCCATTCAGGAAGCATCCTGAAGGTCAGAGGCATCCCCTGAGCTGTCCACATTCCTCCTTCCCATTGACTGGAATGTGGTGGGTAGCTGGACAGTTGGTAGGCACTTGCTGTGGCAGGATGCATGGGCTGCTGAAGTTCAAGCAGCCACACGGGGACACAAGGAGATTTTGAAAGAGAAATTAGGCAGCTCAGAGCAACAACATATAAAGATGCTATGTCTGGGCCCAACATGGTAGAATGACATCCCAGTCCCTGACCAAATACTACTGGGCTTCCCATGGATTCGAGAGAAAGAAACTTCTCTCTCTCGTTGCTCACAGACAAAACCAACCAAAAACCACCATGCTCAGGAGTGGGTGAGGAGGATTCCCCGTTGAGTGAAGAACAGTTGCAAGCTTGGGAAAGTGCTGAGTAAGCTACCTTGTCCCTTCACACATACTGTCCACAGACAGCCTCACCTGTCCCAGGCAGGAATGGAGGTAATTGGCCTGAGGAAAGGCCTGTCCAATCCTGGTTATCCAGGAGTGACCCCACCCCAGAGGCAGGTGACAACACCAGTGTTCAGGCCAGAAAGCATGACCCAGGAACTGGGGAGAAGGGCTTGGAAGGGCAGGATCAGGGTCCAGACTTGAAATAAAAAAATTGTAGGAGAGAAACCATAACTCAGTCACAATGACAACTGACATTGGTTGTCGGCCAGGAGCCCCCACCCACTGTTTCACAGAACTGCACTGCACAAGGGTAATACATAAGAAAAGAAGGCCAGAGAGGCAAAGCAAACTGCTCAATATCACTAATAGGGAGATGGAAAAAGGGTAGGGGGATGAGTGTGTAGGTGTTCAGTAGGATGGTGGATGGACAGACAGACGGGAGGACACATACATAGATGGGTGGTGTAAGTAGATGGGTGGTGTAAGTAGATGGGTACGTTCATAGTGAATGGATGGATGGAGCGACAGGAGGATAGAAGAATGGTTGGATGGATGGGAAGGTAGGGAAGTTGGATGGCAGGAAATAGATGAATGACTAAATAATGGGAGGATGAGAGGATGAGGATGTGTGAACATGGGTGGCTGTGGGAGAGGATGCATGAGGGAGGTGAAGGAATGGGTGAAGAGTGAGAGAGCAAACTGATGGGAAGATGATGGATTGGTGGGTAGACAAGTTGGATGGGTAGGTGAGCAGATGAACAAAGTATGTGATGGGTTGATGGATTTATGGATATATGAATGAAAGAATGAGCAGGAGTATGGACAGGTGGGAAGAGAGGAAGCTGAATGGGAAGGGGGAGATCAGAGAGGGGTGGGTAAAAGGTGGCAAGATGAGTGGGTGAGCACTTAGGTAGGCAGATGGGCAAGAACAAGGCTCAGAAACACTCTACTGCGAAGAGGAGCCCCCAGATCCCAGCCTCCAAGCCCTCTGTGGCAAAACTGGCTGGGGCTCAACAGGAACAAAGGCAGGCTTTGGTAGAGAACTACAGAGTAGAAGCTGAATTCTTCCCCTGAAACCAAAGCTGACATCATGTGATGTCTTCTTGCCAATCCAGACATTCCTCCTCAGAAGGAGTTGGCCAAAACCCGGCTCCAGAAAATCAAATTATGGGGACGGAGTCCAATCTGGGTTGAAGAATTAGAGGAATTTCCTAAGGGTCAGGCCAGCAGGGGGAGGTAGGCGGAAGGCTTGGGCTCCAGTCCTGCCCTTGCTCTCTGGCCATCTGTAAGAGGACAGTGAATGTTCCATGGGGGAAAGAGAACTGCCAATTAGTCAGATCTTATTATGCCTACCCCCACATACCCTCCTGCCTCTGTACTCCCCAAATTTGATAGGAAGGATGGGGCTAGCAAGTGACCCAGCAGAAGTTGAACCTAGGTACCACAAGGACAAAGCCACCTTTGTCCTTGGCCTGTTGAGCTGCCAGCAAAGTGACCTGCTCCCTATGCGACCTGACTGGTCCTCCGGGGGACTGTACACAGAGTCTTGTCTTTCTGTGGTCACTCCTACTATGACCCCTCAGCAGGAGTTTCTGGACAAGCCCACAAGGATAGTAGCTCTGCCAAAGCTGGAAGCAGGGCCAGAACAGCAGACCAGGATATGAATTTCACCAGAAGTGGAGTCCACGTTCATCTCTGCCAAAGGCTAAAACCTCCAAGCAGGTCCATCTCATCTAGGACCAAATGGTCACCACTGTCTGGTAATGGATTCAGTCAGGAGATGAGATTTCTCTAGCAGTGATTTCAGTGCATGTTGGGAGTAGACATGCCCCTCGGTAACCTCCTCTGTCTCCAGGCTGTCCACCCCAACTCCTAAAGAGCACCCTAAGATCACATGGAAGACAACTCCCATACACAGGGACAAAACTCCCATATGCAGGGATTATTCTTTCTTGGGGACACTGGTGGCATAGTGGTTAAGTGTTGGGGGCTGCTGGGCAACTTAGACATTGGCTACCTAAAATGGGGGGACTATAAAGGCATAAAGTCTTACAAGTTTTCAAGAGGGAGTTTAGTTTCAGAGTGTGCGGGGGAAGGCAGAGTCCGCACTGAATAGTTTTGAACTTGTCTAGATGGTATGATTCAACAGTGAATCATTGCTATCGTGACTAATTGCGACTGTCACAACTGTAAAGGTAGAAGTTTTGTAACAAAAAGGAGAAAGTAGTTAATCTTACACTCCAGAAACAGTGGACTCTGGGACCATCAAGGAAGAAGAGCATGAGCAGAATGTGGGCCCCTATCCAGAAAAGCAGAGACATCACAGATGGAGGCATAGATGACATGGAGAGAAGGAACAGCTGAGGACTCCAGACTCATGGAAAGAGAAAGGCTGTGTGCTGGCAGCCAAGAGGCAGGCTTGCAGAATGTGCCCTTTGGTTGTTTAAATGGTTACATATTCCTGAGTGTTTTTGTGTACATCCCCCATCTCCCACCAAAAAACAGAGGGAATAGAAGTAAGTACTGTTGAATGATGATGCACGGAGAAAACTGCAATCATTGCAATCAAATGATGAGTGTAAAACCTATGTTCTCCCATGTAAACTATCACTCAATTCACAAAAACTTTAAAAAAAAAAAGTGTTGGGGGCTGCTAACCACAAGGTTGGTGGTTCAAACCCTATGGGGCAGTTCTACTTTGTCCTATAGGGTTGCTATGAATTGGGTCTTCCACAGTACTAATGAGGCGCCACCGCACAAGAGCAAGCAGGCAGACTGGCAGTGCTGGTCTGCCCTTTAGGGCAGAGAGGCATGTGGGCTGAAGCTTAAATTCTGCCAAGACCTGGTGCAGGAAGAAGTGGGGCTCAGGAGATCATGGGAAGGTTAGACCAAGGGGCCTGGAAACTGGGGCCTGGAGAGCCTGAGGTTTGGGTACAGACCTGGGGCCAGGGGCTGAGCAGGTGGTGGACTAATAAACTAGGTGAGCAATGTTGGATTTAGCAGATGCAGAGCTGCCAATGGGTCTCTGCTTATGATTCCGGCTTGAGGGGGACATAGAGACACATATGCCCTCTGCCAACTGTGGTACCCAGGCTTCCTAGCTTCCCCTGGGATCCACTTCTCTGAGACAACCCATGAACTAGGCAGCTAACCCTCTTGTGCCTAACACAGATTCCAACTACAGTCATGGCCCAAGGGCAATGGCCTGCAGACTCCAAGGGCCATTGCGTGAGCATCTGGAATGTCCTCTGTGGCCCCTGCAGCCACTTCCTGGAAGCTCCTAGGTTAAGAACCAGGGGAGCTTTGGTCTGCAGTCAGGGGAGGGTGCTGGGGGTCTGTCTGTGAACAGTGTGGTCTCTGCCTACGCAGCCAGGCCAGCCCATCCCAAGCATTGGCGTGAGACTGTGGAGGGAAGCGGGTAGGGGGCTGTTCCTACTGAAGAGGATCACGGTGGCAGAGGCTGGGCCACTGCATCCAGTGCCTCCAGAGTCACCTCCTACCCCAACCCCACCCTATCCCCATGTCTCGGGAAGACAGGAACAATGCAGGAAGCAGTGACGAGTCCCTCCCTACTACACTCTGGCACAGACACAGGGACTACTGCATTCTTGAGGAGACTGAGGCTCTAAGCCAAGCTGAGGCCAAACCCACACAGGCTGGTCTGGCACCATGGTCTGGGAGCCCACCTTGGCCAAGAGCCCAGGGCCTGTGAAATGCCTTGATGACCCACCAAGCATGGATTGCGGGCACCCTCAGCCAGTCTGAGGGCCTTAGCTAGGTGGGGGGAAGCAGCCAGCAGAGCTAGCGGCCTGCCTGTGTGCGCCAGTGCCATCAACCTCCAACACCCTTACCCCTCCCAGTCGGTGAACCCCCTTCTTCCCAGCCTCCTCCATCACCATGGCAACAGTCAGGCTCCTCTGAGAGGGACAGAGCCTCTTTGTGGTGACACAAAGCCCCTTTGAGGGGTGGTGGGGTGCAGTCCCTGGGAGTCTGTGACCAGTAAGCCTCTGGGGGGCCCCAGACCCAGTCCCCCTCCCCCTGGGTCACATAGCCAAGGAAGACAGGATAGAGGATAGAGAAGCTTGGTGGTCAAGGGCTTAGACTGGGAACCAGTCTGCCCAAGGGATGCCACTCCCTGTGCCTCAGCCCAGAGTCCAGAGTTCTTGGGTGAACTGTGCAGAATGTGCGCCAGTGATGAGTTGGCTCTGTTGGAGGTGCTGGGGATTCCCACTTTCTTGTCCACTGTTCTGACAAGGAACACACTTGACTTGACTTAGAGGAAAAGGATGTCAGCACAGGGATGTCTCACATGACAAGGACTACTCAGGCCAGCCACAGGGATCGGGCCGGGCTTGCAACCCAGTGGGGGCTTGGTTGGACACAAAAGTCTTTGGAGGGTGGCTAGAGGAAGCCATGAAGCTGGTCAGATGGAGGGGGCCCGGCATAAGATCTGAACAAGATGATGGCTCACGGGTGTTCAGGCCCCGCCCAGTTCACGGTTCCATCATTTCTAGGGCCCCATTTTTGCTTGCTTACCCTAGAGAGAAGCTCTGTGGCCTGGGGCAGCTGGTTGCTCTCTCTGGGCTGAGCCGCTGATGCAAACTTGGTGCAGTTACAGCCTCAGAAGTCCAAACCAGAAGGATGCTCACTGTGGCTTGGTTTGCTCCAGGATCTGGAAGATATGACCACAAGGAAACTATGAGTCCAGGGCTTGGTCACACGGACCCAGAAAAAAGGAACCTGGCATGCACCTGGGGTGGTCCATAACCTCTCAGCCTCCCCCACCCCCCATCATGGCCACCTCATCCACACTCCTAGCTTCATAGTCATGGAGACTGAGGGTGGTCAGGATCCCCATTTCCCAGATCACAACCCAGCAGGCCTGAAATCCAGGAGATGGCCCCGGGCACGGTCAGTGCCTTCCATCCTGGGAGGTCTCTGCCCACTGCTGACCCAGGCATTTGGCTTTTCCTCCACGCTGGGCGCTGTGCCCATATATCCCACCCCAATCGACCTCTGTCTGACCCGCACAACTTCATTAACTAAGCCCATTTTGTGGGGCACAGCTCTGGCCCTGGGAAAGAGTGCCCTTTATGGGCAGATACACACAGATCCTGGGTAGTGGGTTGAGGGGGCCACCCCTGACAAAACAGCTCCCTCAGTCAGCACACCTACCTCCCTACATCCCATGGAAGCACCATCTCACACACACACACACCCTCTCATCTAGTCTGCTATCAGCTGACTCAGCCCACTATCCAGGATCGGTGTGTATCTGCCCACAAAGGGACGCTCTCTCCCAGGGCTTAGTTAGCAAAGTTGCTGGCTTTAACCTGTTTACACTTCCTGGGAGACCAGGACTAGCCAGGAACTGAAACTTTGTGGGACTCAGCAGGCTCGTCCAAACCTCCCAAGAAGGATTTCAGTGAAGACACAGGGTGCCAGCCTCTGTGTGCCAGCCTGTGGGACACCAGGTCCCCAAGCCATGAAGCTGTCCCTGCTGGCATGGTGCCCACAGCCCAATTGGGTGGATGGAGCAAACAAACAATACCATGTAGATGGGGTGTGGTGGGAGCCACAGAATGATCTAAGGAGAGAGTGGCAATTCTGCTTGGTTCAAGGGAACCCTGTAGTTACGTGGGCATGGAGGGCTGCTGCACTTCAGGGGCTGGGTGGTAGTGGTAGGGCGATTGGGGGTGTCTGGTTCTGGATGGGTCAGAAGTGGGGGTGTCTGAGCCCATGCAGCTGGAAGGAGGGGGTCCCGGCCTTGCATAAGGAGGGTGACAGATAGGACTGTTAGGCTGCAGGGGCTGAGGGACCCTGCACACATGAGGTTCAGGAAGAGACCTGGCTGGTGATGGAAACGTTAGTGGCTCCAACATTAGAGGCTGCTAGACAGGAAGACAGGTGCACAGCTGGTACCTCCCATAGCCCCTGCCACTTCCAGCATACACTGGAGGATGCAGAGCCAGGAGCAGAGCCCGGAGCCACCACTACCTGGAGACTTGCTCTCTAGACTGAGACACACCTCCCTGTCCCCCTGCCTTCTTCTCAACCCAGTAAACCAGAAGTGTGGCAGACCTGGACCTAGATCTGGGAAGTAAAGTCTACACTGTCATGAGCAAAAGGTTCCTTCCGGGTCCTTCCAGCCACCGTCCTAGTTCATGGCATCCAGGGCAGGGTCTCCCTCTGGCCTGCCCATTCCTCAGAGCCATGTGTGGTCCAGGCTGGGAGATAATGGCTGGCTCTGTGTCCACCCGGCCCCTGAGGTACCCCTCTCCCTGCCAGAACCTGAGTTGGCTCCCAGCCTTGCTGCTCCCAACCCCCCTTGGGAGCCAGCTCAGCTGCTCCTGAAGCAGGCGTGTCCATGGCAACAAGGTCCAGACCCCACCACCCTTCAGCAGCAAATGAGCAACACCCCAGCTTTTATATGCAGACAACACAGTGGAAGCTTGGCAGGAGACTCCACTCCACCCAGACTCAGTGTAGACTTTCAGCCCTGTGGTGCCCTGTCTGGCACCCCATCCCATGTACATGCATCATGAGAGTTCTGGGAGCCAGTGTGTCCAGCAGGAGTGACTACAGAAAAGAGTGCTGATGTGTTTGGAGGCCTCTTCAGAACCACCCCAAGGCACACACAGAACTACCCATATAGCCAGGCCTGTACAGACACAAACATATATGCACACAGATGCACACACCTCCACCTACACACACACACACAGATACCCACACAGCCATGCCTATACACCCACACACAGATGCATGCATGCATGCACACACACACACAGCCAGGCACACAGACACACACACACAGCCAGGCATACACCAGCACATACAAAGGGACACACATGCATGTACCCCCACTGCAGAGGCCTATAAATGCTCCTCAGGCAACTGCATGCACCCCTATACCCACACAGCTCACCACTGGCATGGAGACTGAAATGGAGCAGGCACTTGGCTCAACACTGTTGTTCATGGTGACACCATGCTGCTTTGTCTGCTCCAAGCTCACCACAGCTGTCCTACTCAGTTCTTGCTAACTTGAGTGTCCCACAAGGAAAATGGATGGTCTAAAAGTCCTGAAGGGACCTTCCCCAGGGGTAGAGTGGTAGGAGGGAAAGGGACGTCTAGGGCTCAGACATCAAGGTCCTAGTGAAGGCCAATGTCCTGTGCAGACCCATTACTATCCATGACACAAAGCAGGGCTACTCCCACCAGGACCTCTAAAACATGCCAAAACCTGTCCCCCGATAGATACCACAGTCTGCAAGATGCTGTCACTGTCCCCCCCACTGGAACCTCCTTGCTTTTGACTCACACTGAGATCCCTATAGCAGGCAGCAGCGGCCAGGCCTACCCACCCTGCAGAGCCACTGAGCTTACACAGATCCATCTGTAGGGAGAAAACAGAACGGAACCCAGCGCCCCACTGACAACTCGGTAGTGCACCCTTCCACTGAGTCATTTAGCACATTTACAAATATGAGATCATATCTGTGTTCTTGAAAGGTTCAAGACAGTGTTTAGTTAATGAGCTAAGAACAGACCAAGGGAAATAAAGCAATCCTAACAAACAAACAAACAAACACACCACAATAGAGGCAGGAAACGGTAGATGGGACACTGCAGAAACTGAGCACCAAGTGAGGCAGAAAGCACATTAAAGACAGTCTATAAACCCAGTGGGCAGTGATACAGAGACGAGAAACACACAAGATACGACATGAGAAAGACAGAATGAATGGCCAAACAACAATTCCCAGAGGGAGAAGGAGCAGACAAGGGACCCAAAAAAGTGACAGGAAACCACTCTATCACAGAAAGCCTCTGCTAGTGTATCAGCATCTGGGTTGGGTTAAGGTTTTGAGCTTTCTTTTCAGAAAAACAGCTGGACAGGGCCACTTACAGCCCAGCCTCTTTGTGGTGTGGGGAGGAGACCAGCTGGCCGTGACCACCATCTTCCCACAGACCTGGAGAAGCCGGATGTCATCCATTTAAAAGAGTCAGCTGCAGCTTGCTGCTGCCCACTGTCTAGCTCTCATCACTCATGTTACCAACAAACAAAATGCCTCACCTCCTTAACTTGAAAGCTTTCAAAATTTATTCCAACTCTGAAATTCCCTAAGGAAGCAATACAGTGAAGTTTCTGGATTTTCAGTCATAATGCATTTTCTTGGAGGCAGTGAACGCATGTCATACCAGAGTCGTGGACCACCTTTAAGAATAAAAAGAGAAAAACTCCAGCATCCATGAGGACTGGCTACTCTAAGAATGTCCAGCCCTACGAAGTTGGGTTTAAAGGGCAGGAGTACCCCACCAGAAGCATGGGCTCCAGACCTCCTGAGAGTTTGGGCATGAAAACACATACCCCTTGAAGGAGAAAGGGATAATGACAAGTGGAATTGCTTGCTGCTCTGAATTTGTTAAAACTGCTTCAGTTTTCAGTACCAGTCATCCACAGGTGCTGTGAGGACGCATTTTGACTCTTGGGAAATCTGTGAAATGAATTGTATGCTGATGGCTGCAAGGAATGAGATGTGAGCCCATCAAAAACAAAGGAAAGCCAACCAACAGTCCACAACAACCCCAACTTGCTTTTCTGGTGTGCTTTTACTCATTGTCAAAAGTAATGTAAATGTGTTTGAACAAACTTGCATGAACTGTACATGAAGTAGTCACAGCAGCCAGACTGAGAAGAGACTATTGTAGGTGCCTCCAGCTCCCTCCTTCCCTCTGCAGAGAACAAGAGCCCTGAGGGAAGAAGAGAAGGTGCCTCGGTCCTTGCTGACTTCAATGGTCCTGGCTTCCTTGTAGAGCAACACAAATGGTATCCTAGCTTATCTGCATCATCATTACCTGGATATTTTTGGATGCCACCGCTGAAAGCAGCCCTGGCAGATTAAAAAAAACCATTAAAATGAAAAAGAGAGATATAGTTCTTATGAGAGAATTTAGCAGAACATTAACAATCAACAAAAGATAAATTGGATCAAAAATAGAAAAGACATATAGGAATTAATGACAATGAGATTAACAGATACACATGTAATCATGTATCCTAATTTAAAACAAAACCTTTTAATATCCACAGAATATGCAAAAAGCAAAACAGAAATAAAACTTTTGCTGAATGATAAGAAAAACAACAACAACAAAAAACCAAACCCACTGCCATCAACTTGATTTCTACTCATAGCAACCCTATAGGACAGAGCAGAACTGCTCCTTAGGGTTTTCTGAGGCTGTAAATCTTTACGGGAGTAAACAGCCTCATCTTTCTCCTCTGGAGCAGCTGGTGGGTTTGAACTACTTTCCTGGCCCACTGTACCACTAGGGCCCCATAGCAAAAAGAAAGCCTCCATGAACTCCAAAAAGCTACAATCTCTAACCACATGGAAGAGCAAAGCAAATATAACTTACACTCAATTTATTTGTTGGTAAATGCAGTTGAGATGGTTCCAACGCATACTAACCCTGTATATGAGTAAGTTTGAGCCACTGACCTTATAGTTCAAACTGACCCTGTGGTTCGGTGCTCATCCTACACGACTCCACTTTATTTAAGCAATTATAAATGTTGTAAAAGACCTCCCCTTGGTATAATCACTTAGAAATGGAAAAAAACTCAAATAATATAGAGTAAAAGATTAAAATTTAAGAATATACAGTTGATTAATACACTCACACATTATACTGAAAAAAAAAAAAGTATGCGATGTAGTCAAAGCTGTACTCATAGGTAAATTCATAGCCTTAAGCACTTTCATTACCAAACAATAGCAAATGAATAAACTAGGACACACCTAAAATAAGTGAGCACAGAAACATCAAAGTTCCCCCAAAAAAAAGCCTCATTGAAATGATAAACAAAAGAGGAAAACTAAAGGATCATTAGTTGTATCTACCACTGGTTACCTTTCACAGATCAGAAAAAGATAAATTTCTAATAAATATAATTCAGAGGCCAGAACTGAAGGAAGATAATACAGAATTAACCCATGAACCCAAGGATCACACTGTGGACTTTAACTCTGACTGTTAGCTCTCCAGCCTATGCAAAGGCAAGGTGGCTTTACAACAAACCTAACCCTTCCCCACTCCTACATGTGGAACTGAAGATCAGTGTGGGA
Source organism: Chrysochloris asiatica (assembly GCF_000296735.1). Classification (NCBI taxonomy): domain Eukaryota; kingdom Metazoa; phylum Chordata; class Mammalia; order Afrosoricida; family Chrysochloridae; genus Chrysochloris; species Chrysochloris asiatica. Next base: position 1,887,373 of record NW_006408858.1, on the reverse strand, counting down.
GAGCAAGGGGCTACCATGATCACTGGTGGGTTACATGTAGCAGGAACTCAGTTCACGTCCTCTTCATGCACCCTGCACCAAGGCTGACTTATCCAGTAAGGTCAGAAGAAGACCACCTGAGGGCTCTGGAGGCTAGAAGGACAAAGCACTTCCATATCTGTGAGAGAAGGCCCACGGGAAGAGACTTCCAAGAAGACCCCAAGCAGAAGCAACTGACAGATGAATTGTCTAGAGATGTGGTTAAGTCCTGTCAAGTCCTGGTGTCTGGAGACAGGTATGGGTAAAGAGTCAGGCTAGTGGTGTAGCAGGAGTTGGGTATGGTTTTCATCCTGAGGTGATGAGTGATGGGGAGTCTAGGGTTAGGGATCCAGAGTCTAATGTAAGAACTCTACCAGTCCTTACTGAAGCAGTACCCCTACCCCACTGAGTCCCCTTCCTCTCCTTAACCCTAAACTCCAGGCTCAACATTCAGGACTCCTGCCTATGGGGTGGGTTGGAGAACACGACTGAATGAGCTGAGCAGAATCAGTGGGGTCAGCGTCAGGGTCAGTTAATTGCCTGCACCATGACAACTGAGGCCTGGGCTCTTATGCTGTGTTCTGGGGTGTCACCCCCCACCCCCTGCAGAAGTCAGCGATCCCTGTGAAGACAAAAGCCTGTGTGACGTACAGGCTTAATTAAAAATTAACCAAAGCTTCTGTTTCCAAGGTTTGGCAAATCAATGTCTGGAATTATTTCTGCAAAGAGTCACTGAATTCGCCTCATCACAAACAATCGCTCCCTGTAGACGGGCAATGTCAGAGAAATGTCACCAAGAAGTAAGTGGCTGGGGGGCAGAGGGGGAGCAGCCTATGAGCAAGGCTGATGCTCAGCTTCAGCCTCCTCAAAGGACAATGCCCAACTGCGTAGTGTGAAGTCTCTGATGGAAAAAGGTCTTTGTATCACACAAGCCCCTGGTCCCATCTGGGTCTAAGGCTATGGCAGGCAGGAGGTAGGCACAGAGGGGTCCTGGCAATGCCCCTGTCTCTTCTGTGACCTTAGACAGTCCTCCAAGATGGTACTGAGTTTATCCAATTTCAGAACAAGACAGGGCAGGTGAAGACTGCAGCTCATGCCCCCTGGCTGGGGGTCCAGGTGTGCTCAGAAAAGCCCCTCTTCAACAGTTTAGAGGAGACAAGGAGGTGAGGTGCTTAGAACACACTGGCCAAGCATCCTTCCTGTTCCAATACTTTCAACCTCCTTCCCCTGCACCCCTGGCCCATCTCCACCACAGTCACCTATCCCTCTCCTCCACTCTCCCATATCCCCCTTCTGAACAGGGTCTCCATGCCCCCACCATCCCTCAGGCTGGGCAGACTGGGCAGGTCATGGCATGTTCTATGGCACAGCTGACACCCTCAGCAGACCCATGAAGTCTTTATCCTATAAGCCAAAAAACTGAACCCACTGCCATCGAGTTGATCCCAAATTATATCTGTCCTAGAGGACAGAGTAGAACTGACTTTCTAAGGCTGTAAATCATTCCTGACATGGACTGCTTCATGTTCCTTCTTCAGAGTGTCTGGTGGGTTTGAACTATCGACCTCTCCATTAGCAGTGCAATGCTTAACCCATGGCGTCACAAGGGTTCCTCCTACTCCATGGTGCACCTCTACATAGGGACAGAGGGCTGAGGTGTCCTACACCACTGTGTGTTGGTAGGGGACAGGGCTTAGGTGCCTTTAGCTCCTGGCCTGGTTGTGTGCAGGGGAGACTCATTGCTCCAGTTGCAGCTCTCCCTGCCCTTGGAAGCAAGCATCCATGGGAGTGTGGGTATCACCATACCTCCCACCACACACAGGAAGCACACCCACAGGGAGGTCCTCCTACCATGGGGACTGGGGACAAGAGGACTAGTGGACACAGATACCAAAGGGAAGGTCCTAGTTCCCATAATGCACAGTACCTGCAACAGCCCCAGCCTTAGAATCCTTCAAGGTCCCAAACACCTACTGTGTGCAGAACCAACAGCAGGCTCTTCAGGGATGGGCCTGGCCCCAAGGACCACCAAGAGTAGTGTTACTGCATACATGCCCATAAGAGACCTATGCGTTCCCATGTTACAGAAGAGAAAACAGAGGACTGGAGGTGGGGGCATCTCACCAGAGGTTTGGTTTCCTGGATTGTCTGGCTTTCCAAAGGTGAGGGGCCTTTGTGGAGGTACCTCCACAGTTCCCTGTTCCCCTGGGTGGCAGATGTGTGAAGAAGGTCTAGCAGACTGTCCCTTCGCCTTTGTACATCTCTGAAAATCTCTACCAAAACTCTACTCCTCAGTTAATCTTTTAAGGAAGACCATGAGTGGAGTGTGAGATCCCTACCTAGAAAAGCAGAGACAGCAGAGACAATGACAGGCGATGACATGGAGAGACAGAGCAGCTGCGGGCTCCAGACCCATGAACTGAGTAAGGCTGTGTGCCTGAGGGCAGGAGGCTAGCTTGTAGAATGTGCCCTTTTGACATTTAAATGAATTTTTTCTTGTTTTATATGTGTGCTTCCAATATTTTTGCTTTGCTCATTTGTGAAATGTAATATGTAACTGGGGAACCACAGGAAGGTAATGGTAAACAATACACTTTGTTTCATCTCGATGGTAATCTTTGAGATGAAACCAAGTGTATGATTTGGTAAATGTACAGCTAAGGATCTTGTCTGAAAACCTTCACTCAATTCACAATAAAAAGTTTTTAAAAAAACAACAAAAACTCTTTACTGGTTTTGTTTCTCTAGAGAATCCAGCCTAAGACAACCACCAAAGAAAGGACAGGTGGACTGAGCTTTTAGGCTGAGATGACCTTGTAAGTTTCTGGTGCTAGAAGGACTCTAAACAGCCACATACAAGTGCAGAGGCCTGAGGGGAAACCAGGAGAAGCAGGACCAGACCAGTTGGGGAGCAGTGGGTGAAGAGCCACAGAGTTCTGGGTCGACTGATGGAACCATGGCACATATCCATCTAGTGCTTGTGATGATGCTAAAGAGCTAATACGAGGGCAGAACAGGGCTAAACCCATACACAGAAACCATGTCTGAGGAGTCCACAGCCAATGACTGACGATGACAGGCTGCTGGAGGTGTAATGGGCATGATTTTTCTTCTTTCTTTTCTTCATTTTCTACATTGTTTATCAACAAGTATATATTACTTTTACCATTTTTTAAAAATTCAAGCAGACGAGGGGATGGGAGGCTCAACCTGCCTGGCTCAACCCAGGAGGCATGCACTGGTATCAGGAGGCTGTAGTCTTAACCCCCAGCCTGGGGTAGTAGGTACTCTATGAGGTGTTGTTATGTGCCATGGAGCCAGTTCCAACTCATAACGACCCTGTACAGGGTTTCCGAGCCTGTAAATCTTTATGGGAGCAGAAAGCCTCATCTTTCTCCCACAGAACAGCTGGTAGTTTCGAACTGCTGACCTTGCGGTTTGCAGCCTGATTCGTAACCACTACACTACCAGAGCTCCTTTCTATGAGGGGAGGTGCTGCTTGATGAAAGGTAGCCCTTGCCTGTAGCTGACAGCCCTGAGGCCCCTGCCCGTCCCAAACTCCTTGGCAGGCCTGGCCTCAGTTTCCCTGTCTGGACATGGGGGAGCTAAGCTCCAACTGTCCCTCTAGGCACCAGGGCTCATATCTGGACCCCTTCTCCTGACTGGAGAAGTTGTGCATCAGGATGGGTTACAGGAGCCCCCACCATCTCCCTTCAGGGCACCAAATGGGGGCTGCCTGCAGCAGGGGCCGAGAAGCCATCTCGGCAGCTTCGTTATCTTTCAAAATGCAGAGAGCAGCAACTATGTTCAGTCAAATGAATGGCCTAATTAGAATTTCAGGTGAAAGGAAAAAGTTTAACTAAAATCATATTTGAAATACCAAATGCATCAACTGCAAAATGTTAACTTGGCAAGATGTGCCATGGGGGTGGGGTGGGAGGTGGTTGAGGGAACAAGTGCTCCTAAGCCTTCATTTTTCCACTCTGACTCAGGTGGCTTCAGTACTAGTCAACCCTGTGGGCAAGAGCGGCCTCAGCCATTGGTGTCCCCACCACACACCTCAAATTTAAACTGCAGGGGGCAGTTCCCATGGGCATCCCCAGCTGAGAGGCAGGCTGGGACAGTGAGGACAAGAGGCCTCACAGGCAACTGTGGAGAATGGCCTGGCAGAGGAAATGACATGGCTGTGGCCAGAGTGACACACAGAGGCCATGAGGGACAACCTGAGGGGCTTGGGCAACAGAAAGGCAGGGTGACAGGGAGCTGGGGCATGCTCTGGGGGGTTGAGGACCAGAAGAGGGGATGCACACACACAGCCCACAGTGCTGGTAGACACCTGGCCCTGGAGAGACTGTTAACCGGCACTGCAGACCTCACTGGCTGGGAGGCAAGGGCAGTCAGTCAAGGGGGCTGGTGGGTGCATTTGAGCTCCAAGCCCCTCCTGCATCAAGCCCTTCATGTGGTTGGTGGGGTGCACACTGCCCCTACTCCACAGTTGGTGAAGGGCAAAGTCAGGGGTGAAACCAAGCCTTGTCATGAAGGATGCATTCTCCTTCCCAGCTGCAGAAGTGTAGGCTCAGGGGTGGGAAGGAGCTGGGGCACTCCTGGTGGCCACAACCTTGGCTTACACTGCTCACATTGACCCCTCCCAGAGAAGGACCCACAAGTCCAATCACAGAAGCCCTTATAATCTGTAGGGCAGCGACCTGGTCACAGTAGGCCTGAAGTCATGGAGCTCATCCTTCTGTGGCAAGCAGAACTGTGGATTATGACCCACCCATTAGCACTGAGCCTGGGACACTCAGGAAGGACGCTGGAGCCCATGACCCTTAAGGTCTTCCCCACACACCATGGCAAAGTTGCCGGGGCATGGGGGACAGTCATGAAGTCATGCCTCTCACTACAGATGGCTCAGGGGACCATGAGATCCCAGGAATGTCTCAGTCATGGCCAGCACTCAAAATTGGAAGACCAACAAGAAGGCCTGGGTTGCTTTTGGGGTTTCTGAGGAGATTGTAGCACGGCAGGAACTGATTGCTGTTCACAGAAAACAAAGATGGGTAGAGCCCTGAAACTGGAGGATGCTTGACCCAGATAAGCCTGAAAGTCAATACCAAGAGACTGGCCTATGTAACTGCAACAGGAACTAAGAGGGAGTTTAACAGGGGGATACCCTAGGGACAAACTCCCCCACGAGGTGGGCGCTGAACTCCACCACAGTTACTTCAAACCTGAGGACACAGCCACATAATGGTGACTGCATCTCCTGACAGAAAAAAGGAGTCAGAAAATGACTCATATACAACTGTAACAACAAAGCTACATCTTCGCCTCAAACGCATATGTCAAGACAAATTCAAGATGAATTAAATCTTTCACGTAAAAAAAAAAAAAAAATTAAACTAGAAATACCTTCAAGAAGAGACCAAACCAAAAACCACTGCCTTGAGTCATAGCGACCCTACGGGACAGAGGGTTTCTGGGGCTGTGAATCTTGTGGGGACAGACTGCCTCAGGCTGCTGGGTTCAAACCACTGACCCTGCAGTGACAGTCTAATGCTTAATCCATTGTGCCATGTGCTAGGAAAGACAACACATGAAACAATGTAACAGCTAAAAAATGAAAAGGTTTTGTGGTAGACTGCCATATGGAATTTTAAACATTTCAGAGCCGTTAAAAGCCATCATAAACATCAAAAGTTAAAAGGCTGACAAAAAATTTGCAACAGAGACTGAATTATCTTGAATACATAAAGACATAGTAAAGGTGAAAAACACATCAAAACCCCAAGAAACATCTAGGCTTGGTAGTGGGTTGTGGGGAGGGGGGGGAGGTTGTAGTGGGGGGATGGTGGTAAAACAGGTCAGCTTTGAAGACAGAGCCTGATTCAGCAGCTGTCTGGGGTGGACAACTGACAACAGGGGCCCCTTGGCTGCCCAGCACCGAGCAGACCAGTTTTAGACTGGGATATCAGCACTGGGGAGACTAGAGAAGAGTCATCTCTACCGTCTTAGTTTTCTAGTGTTGCTGTAACAGAGATACTGCAAGCGGATGGCGTTAACAAACAGACATTTATTTTCTCCCACTTTGGGAAGCTGCTGGTCCTGGTTGTGCGCTACCAAGTCAGTTCCTACTCATATGCTAATCCTGTATAGAGTTTCTGAGATTGTAAATCTTTATAGGAGCAGAAAGCCTCATCTTTCTAAGGAGCAACTGGTTGATTAGAACTGCTGACCTCACGGTTAGCAGCCCAGGTCAGCTTGTAATTCTCTGGAGGAAAGCCTTTGTCTCTTCAGCTTCAGTTTCCTGGTTCCAGAGAGCTCTCTTTGTGGTTTGGCATGTATCTTATTACCCCCATCTCTTCTCTGCTCTTGCTTGTTTAATCTCTTTTACATCTCAAAGAGATTGATACCAGACACACCCTTCATGAATCCTGGCTCATTAACATAACAAAGACAATCCATTCCCAGATGGGATTATAACCAGAGCAGAACCACTGCCAAGGAGTCGATTCTTACTCACAGCAACCCTACACATGGAACAGGATTTCCAGGGTTGTTCACCGTTATAGGAGCAAGCAGCCTTGTCTTTCACTAGTGGAGCGGCTACTGGGTTTGAATCACCCAACACTTAACCCACTGTGCCATCAGGACTCCTTAACCAGGAGATTAACGGTTAGGATTTATAACACATAGTTAGGATGTATGTGCTATAAATTCAATCCATAAAGGCCACCCATCTATTCACCCACCTACTCACCCTCCCACCTACCTCCCACACTCACCCTGGGATCTGGTATCAGCATTATCCACTTCTTAGGGCACTATGCTCTTTGTCATCCTTTGTCAAGTCCACAGTTGGCCACTGGTCTCTCTGTTTACCATCTCTCTTCTGGGCCAGACTGGGAGCTCCCCCTAGGACTGGACTGTTATGGCCTTGTCACCCTGTGTCCAGCATGGGGCTTGAGGACTAGGGCTAAGAGATGGGAGGTAAATGAGGGGTAACATTTAGGTGTTCTCTGTCAACCCCCATCCTAATCCAGCCCCAAGACCCCTCCTCATTCTACTCCAGATTATAGTCAGGGACATAGCCCCAGGGCCAGGGTTCTGCTCCCAAATCGGTAAAAGGGAACCCAACTTCCAGCAGAGATGGCAGGAGACATGAGCAATCAATTACCACATTCAGGAAGGGCAAGACAGAGATAAGAGGCAGGACAGGAAGTGAGAGAAACAGGGAGCCCACCAGGAGTGAGAGGCAGAGAGGGGACCGGAAAAGAGCAAGCCACAGACAAAGAGAGGGGAGGAGTGACCTGAGCAGCCACTTTCATGCAAACTGTTGCCAGAGTTGTCATTCAGTGTTTGGCTGGCCTGATCTCTTAGTTTGGCTGGTGGGTCTTCCTACTAGCTCAGTCCAGTCAGCAGGTCCTTGGGAAGGGGCAGGGAGCTAGGAAGCTCTGTCCATTCCCTCTGCCCAATAGCACTCAGCACACACTGCTTGGGTGTCTAGAGGCCTGAGCCTTCTTGCAACCCATCTCAGCATGTTGACCCATCTCAGCATGTTGAGGAACCCCTCCTGGGCACTAAGTGTCCCTGAGAAGTCCATGGGATCAATTAAGCCACCCAAGAAGACAGTCAGGGGTAGGACAGATAATCATGCCAGCCTTTGAGCCTGCTGGGTTGAGTACTAGCTATCAGTATTGAAGGAATAAAAGTGACAGGTGGCATCCTTGTACACCTACTCAGTCGGACAGGATCCCAGAATGTCATATCATTTCCACCACTCAGATGGGCCTGAAGGAGCCATAATGACCCCTCAGCCTCCTTGCCTCCTTCACAACAGCCCCAACTCTTATGCTTGGGCACAGGGGAGAGGCTCGAAGGCTATACCTATGCTCAATTTAAATGCTGTCTGAGGCTGCTTTTGCCTGACAATGATCAGTTATGCAGCTGTGACAGAGACCACTGTTGTTAAATGCTGTACAGTCGGTTCCAACTCATAGCAACCCTATATAGGGTTTCCAAGGAGCAGATGGTGAGTTTGAACCACTGACCTTGCAGCTCAAACCGACCACATGGTCAAGTGCTTATTCTACAGCGCCACACCAGGACTCTAACAGAGACCATGTGGCCCACAAAATCAATGTCTTCACTATTTGATCCTTCAAGATAAAGGCTGCAATGATCATCATAGTTGCAACCAATGATCTCTCTCTATCCAGAGGACAGAAGAGCGAAGAAAATCAAAGGCACAGGAAAACAGTGACTCCAATGAAGTAACAAACCACACAATGAACATCAGCCTCCAGGAGCCTGAGACCAGAAGAAGTAGATGGTGCCCAGCTACCACAACCAACAGCTCTGAAAGGGATCACATTAAAAGGTTCTGGATAGAGCGGGAGAAAAATGTGGAACAAAACTCAAAATCCTAAGAATGACTAAGCTTACTCCTTAGATAGAGACTGGAAGAACCACCACCCTGCACTCACCCACCCCCCCACCCTGACCTCCTAGACAATGACTGACCTTTAGTTACCCTTCAGGTCTGGAAGTCACTCCCCTGGCTTAATTTTCAGCCAAACAAAAGACAGGTCAGTAAGGATAAACAATAGCAGTAGGGAAGCATGCAGGCCTTAGAATAATAAACCATCTAAGATTAAAATGTCAGCATGTACCCAAGGAGTCCTGGTACAGCACTGCAGGATAAACACTGGACAGTAAACCTCAAGGTCAGCAGTTAAAACTCACCAGCTACTTCTCAGAAACCCTTTATGGTGTCACTATGAATCAGTACCAACTCAAAGCACTTTAACAATAACAACCACCACCAGGAAAAAACACAAGAATGGAAAGAGGAAACACAAGAAGAAAGTAGGATAAGGGATGTTACATTATGGGGATTGCAATCAATTACATGAAACAAAAAGTGTATGGATTGTTGAATGGAAAAACTATCTGCTCTGTAAACCACCCAATTCACAATAAAAATTTAAACAAACAAACAAGAAAGACCAAGGCTGCACTAGTCTTGGTATGCTCCTCCTGGGCTCCCATGTGTGGTCCCATCACCTGCCTTCAGGAGACCACCCTTAACTAGGTGACAACTGGGTGGGTTTTGTCAACACAGACACTACCATAGCTAGCCAACAAGTCCAGCTTGATGGTGGTCACACCAGCTAATGTTCTGCCTCTGGTTAACATGGACCACAACGTAGCCACTTGTGCCCACTGCAGGCTTTTCCTTCAAACCAGAAATCAAACACCTGACTGCTGTCCATGTTTAGGCCATTAGCAAATCCAAGCAGGGGTGGAGAGAAGAGCCCATGTCCAGTCCTGCCCATACTCAGGGTGTAGATGACCAGAAGGGCCTAATGCTTAGGGTTGTAGTCTATCCTTCTGTCGACCATACCTACCAGCCCATAAAGACATACTGCTTGCTGCCCAAATGGTGGACTTTGTGGGGCCAGATGTTCCTCAAACCAAGCTCTGGGCACTTACCTGCATTCAGGGGAGGTCAGCATGTCTTGATGTCCATCTTGCTGGCTCTGCCTCCTATGGGGAGGGGGGAGCCATGGTGCCACATGAGGTCATACCTAGCCAGGTATCATCCTCTTCTAGATAAAAATGGTTTTGCAGCTGGACACAGAGGCTTAGACTGCTCCTGAGGCTTTGGGACGCCCTACTCCTGTCTCATAACCACTCCTGTGACTTTCCTGGCCCCATCTGCAGCTTTATGTCTGCCTTTTATCACTCAACCTGAGTTACTTTCCCACGCTGTGGATGTTCCTTCAAAAGTACAATTGTTCGGAGTTGCTTGGCATCTTGTTCTACAGACTGATAACACCAGCTCTTGCCCCTTCTGGAGGCTGCACAGTCATGAAAGACACAGCAGGTCTCCCCCCACCAAGGGCAGCCAAACTCAATGTCCTATAGCAGATCCAGGTGGTTACAGTCCCAACACTGGTCCAGCCCTGCTCTGGGCCCCTTTAGTCCCCAGGAAGGATATTGGTGCTGATGGGGAGTCAAGGGGGAGAGAGTCCCAGAGAAGGGTCTGTCTGGGAGTGTCCCCAGTGTAAGACTGGAGCAAGAGACAAAGTGGTGCCATGTCTCACATAGTTTATAGCCCCTCATTTGGACAAAGGAATCCTACAGCTTCCTGTCTTGGCTGAGGACCCTGTGGACATATTTTCTGTCATTATTTCTAAGGTCCTGGGTACTGCTAGAAGAGCGTTCATGTCATAAAAATGAAAAACACGACCGTGCAGACAGGCAGAGGAAGCTAGGGTAAAGATGGGAAGCCACCTCTGGGGTGGGGATTGAGGGGGCATGATAAGATGTCTTTCCCCTGAACTCCATGCTATTTTACTGATTGTCCTGAGCCTCTATCCATCTTCCTTTGGGGGTACAGTCCATGTGGGTGTCTGGAGGGTAGATCTCTGTGCCTCACAGCAACAACCACCCCCACCAATCACGCAGAGGGACTTCAAGTGGGGGTGAGAGGCTGTCTGGGCATCAGAGTAGTCACAAGGGCCATGGTGCAGGGCAGTGATGGTCAGGACATCAAGACTAGAGGCAGGAGACAAGAAGGACCTTATCGTCAGGAGGCCAAGCCCCTGTGGGCCCAAGCGTTGTTGACCGTCCAAACCATAGGCTCTGAGATCAGACTTTAGCTACCTAGTAGACATAGCAAACTGTCCCTCATCTGATTATTCAGTAATGCTTGTTAGTAATCTCATACACAAGCCCTGGATATCCACAGACAAATGTAAAAACCTTCCCTAAAAGCCGAGACTGTAAATTCCAAAAAGGCAAGTCCCCCCCCCCCCAAAAAAAAAAAAAAAAAAAAGCTAAAGAGGATAGGGAGAAACACTGTTAACTGATGATATATGGAGGGGATAATAATCAATGTAATGAAACAAGCTATATGAATGGTTGAATGTGAAGCTGATGATGTGCCCTGTAAACTTTCACTCAATCCAAAATAAAAACATTTAATTAAAAAAATAAATAAATAAATAAATAAATAAATAAAGAAGGACCTTATCCAGGCTTACCTGCATGTACTTGTGGTGATCCCCGCTGGGCAGGTGACAGGTATGGCTGAGCACCCACCTACCATCCCAGTCCCCAGTGGCAAAGGAGACTCTGCCTCAGCCCAAGGTGAGGCTGGAGACTCAGTGCCACCCTGAACACCTCTGCCTTTAGCTTAAACTTTTGCTTACATTTTAGCCCAGGAAGCTAAAAGTATGTTTTTAAAATTTATTTTAATACTTACCAGCTTCCACCCACCTCTCAAGAAGCCCTGCTGGCATAGTGGGTTAAGCACTGGATTGCAAACTGCAAGGCAGGCATTTCGAACCCAGCAGCTACTCCAAGGGAGAAAGATGTGCTTGTGCTTCTGTAAAGATTGACTGCGTCGGAGTTCTGCTCGATGGTAATGGGTTTGGTTTGGGTTTCGTTACCCACCATTCCCCCACATACCAAGGGCCTCATGAAGTGTTGGCTCTGCACTGTCCTCTCACTGATCCTCATCTCACAGATGGCAAACAGAACCAAGGTGAGGCAGCAGCTGGGCCAAGACACTCACCCCACAAGAGGAATCTAACTCTGTCCCCTAAGACTCCAGCCAGGCCCAAACCTACTGCCTTGGAGCAGATTTCAACTCACAGTGACCCTCTAGAACAGTGTAGAACTGCATAGGGTTTTCGCTGTAAATCTTCACAGGAGCAGACAGTCTCATTTTCCTTCTGTGGAATGCCTGGTAGATTTGAACTGTTGACCTTGCTGTTAGCAGCTCAATGCATTGCACCATAAGACCCCCCCAAAAAAAACACATGGGCACATTGGTAACTCTGAGCTTGGAGGAGGGTTCAGAGGGCATCTTGGGCTGCATGGAGGAATCAAGGGATTAAGGTGGGAACATAGGGAGCAAGGCTGAAGAAGGCAGGCTGTGGTGAGTGAAGGTATCAGTCTCTGTCAGAGCCGCACTTTGTAAGTATGTGGGGGGGTGGGGGTGGAAGAAGACCCCGGGAGACAGGCCAATGTAGCAAGCTACGAAAGCCCTGGAGTAGTAGACAAACAGACAGACACGAAAGCAGAATCAGTAAGAGAATTTGAGCTACAGGTGGGGGAGCACCCTTCCTGGGGAATCCCTCTCAACACTCTCACAGAGCTGGTTGGCAGGCTCTGGGTCCTCCCAGAATGAGAAGTCTCAAGGACCTCCCCTTATAGAGCTCTGTCCTCTAAACACCACCCAGTTGTCTCCCTCTGGTCAGTGCCCTGAGCACATTATGAGAATGTGCCCGCTGCCTGTGCACATCCCCACTGTGCAGAGGAGAACACTGAGGCCCAGGAGGCATGACTTCATCTTGAGTGACAAGGACTCTTCCTCCTGCAGGCATATCTAAGTCCACAGCCTGGGCCGTGGCTGAGTCCAGCCTGGAGGAGGCCACATTGGGTCGCTGAAGTGGAATGACCAGTGCTTCATGAGTCAATGTCTGTACCTGAGTCCCAGCTTTAACTACCCCACAGACTAGCCTTCGGGATCTTCTGCGCACACCAAGGGTACTGAAAGGGTTTTGCACCAGGATTCCTGGTGAGCAGAGGTGAGGGCAACCCACCATGCATCTGGGAGGGTCCTAGTCTACAGCAGGGAAGGCTGGGCGGAGCTGGTTCTGCCCTCTAGGACAGTCCCAGGTGCCCTCTGGTGGCCACACTCGGCTGTCTGCTGCTTTGACAAGAGGCTGCAGCCCTCCGGTCCATAGGGGCGATGGGACCAGGTAGTACCTGATGCTGGGGCTTGTGTGGATACACATCAGCTTTAAGTTCTGTTTCCCATCCTGTGCAATAAACCAAGGTGTGCAGCCCTCTTAGTGGGGGAGGTCCACAAAGGGATTCCTGAGTCCTTCTCTATGGTACCCCAGTTCTGTAGCGCCTGCCAAGGTACTAAGCATCCTTCTGGTCTTGGTTGAGGCTGGCAGCCAAAGAATAGATGCCTCCCTCATACTAGAGTCACCTATTGGGAAGATCCCAGAAATCCCTGTTGCTGAAGCTGGCACACTGGCCCCCTCTACTCTCTCTCTGTTCCAGGCCTCATCTGTAGAATGAGTCCTGAATCTTCCCAACCCCCGACCTCTGCCCTTCTGCCCTCAGCTCGGCTAGATCAGGCCAGGGAATAAGCAAATACGAGAGGCTAGCCAAAGTTTTGGCGTACCAGGTATTCTTAGCCCCTATGGCTGTGTCTAGTCCCTGGCTTCTCTCGCTGACATAGAGGGTCCTGCTACTCAAGTCCCCTACCACCAAGGGCCTGTCTCTTGGAGGAAGAAGGTAAAGTGAAGCCACCCCAAATCCTTGTGCAACACAAACAGGGAGGAGGAACAAATGGTCAGCCTGGCCTCACGGCATTTCAAGACAAAGGACTGGGAGGGGACCTGAGGAGCCTCCCCTGGATGGGACACCAATATGGATGGTGAGGAGCCTAGCAGCTCAGATGTGGCGGAAGGAAAGAAGGCCCAGCTGTCACTGAGCAGGACTGAGGGCCTGGGTTAACAAGTATCCATAAGGGTTCTCAGCCAGGGAGAGTGGGCAGAGCTTGACTAGGCTGAATCAGGACTCCCACCTCTATTGGAGTGCTCTATATCCTACCCTGTGCTGGAGGCTGGAAGGAGCCCTGGTAGCATCACAGGTTAGGTGTTTGGCTGAGACTGCAAGGTGAGGGGTTCAAATCCACCAGTCGCTTTATAGGAGGTAGATGAGGTTGTCTGCTCCCATAAAGATTTACAGTCTTGGAAAACCTACATATGACAGCTTTGAGTCTGAATCAACTTAATAGCAGTTTTGCTTTGCTGGGGACCGGTAGACTTCAGACCTGTGGGGAGGGCAGGGAGGAGAAGACCAGGAAAGAAAGTTTTCAATGTCTGGATACACACCCCATAATTAGAGACCTGGATCTGACTCGCCATAGCCATCAGAGTGCTGGTTAACAGCTTTGACTGCCCCTGGCCCAGTACTGCCCCCAGGGCCTGGGACACAGCAGCACACTGGATGGGCACAACCCAAATGTCGGTGCTGCAAATCAAAGCAAGGTGGCAATGCCTTCCTGGAGTGAAGGCAGAGGGGACTGCACTGGGAGTGAGTGTGGGTGACGTGATGGCTCCCAGTGAAGCCCTGGTCTGTCCTCATCCTAGGAGGTTACCCCAACAGGCACTACTGTACTCATCACTGGAACCCTGGGTTTATGAATCACGACTTGTCCTGTGCATGGCACCTTAAAGCTGAGGATATGGTGTGGGACTAGGTGTGTGATAACACCTCGAAGTTAAATCAACAATATACCCTAAAGGTTGGAACCCTGTTAGGAGTATTTCTTATGGTTTCCTATACAGGGTCGCTATGAATCCGCACACAACCCCCACCATCACCAAACATGCCTGAGTCTCAAAGACAGGAGAACGAGTCCTAGTATTTCATTTTCCCTCTAATATAGCACACAAGGACTGTAAACAGGGGATGCAGCAAAGACCCATCAGAATTCTTTAAATTAAAAAACGCAAGGCCATGGTTCCCAGCAAAAGCGGCATGGAGTGCTTAGAATGCACCTGAAGCGCCTCTGCCCTGGGACCAGCAAAGACACAGGGCAGGGAAAGGTCCGATGGCGAAGGCACTGGGGTGAAGGAGGTGGGGGGGTGGGGGTGGAGTGTAAGGTGGCGGGGGGGGGGTGAGGGGGGTGGTCCAAGCCGGGGAACCAAACCAAGTGTTCCCTCTCTTGCCCTACCAGCGGCCCTGGGCTCTACAGTGCCCCTGCCCGTCCGAGCTCCGCCCCAGGAAAGTTCCCTGGTCCCAACGCCCCTCAGGCCATGGGAAAGTTTCTGCGGCTGCTCAGCCGGGCCTCCTAGGTGGGCATGGCCGCAGGTCCAGGCCGCGTTTCTGCGGGGACGCTCGGTGCCCGGCAGCCCGATCAGCTAGGGCAGGGCCCGGGAGGCAGCGCACAAAGGGACTCACCCCGCTGGCCTGACGACAGGAGGGGCGGTCCGGGCCCGCGGCGCCAACCAGGTGCCAGAGAGGGAGTAGGATAGAACCTGCCTCAGGTGGCGTCCCCGCCCAAATCTCTACTCCAGGTCTGGGATCTGCCCCAATCCCCACCACGCCCCCGGCCTGGATTCCGGAGCCTGGCCCAGACCTCCGGCCCCAGACCTCCAGCCCCAAACCCCGCACCCGGGCTCCGACGCCTGCTGGACCCCAACCCTGGGTTCCAGACCCCGCCCCTACCAAAGCTTACCTGCATGCGACGTTGAAGGCTCAGCAGTGCGTCCCTTCCCCAGAGAGGCGTCCTTTCCCCAGAGAGGCGTCTCCGAAGTCCCTGGCGCGTAGCGTGCGGCGTCCTGGGGCGCAGTCGGAGCTGTCAGATGGCCTGGCGCGGAGGCGGCCCTTCTCGGGCTCAGCGCGCAGCCCGCGGGCCGCCCTCCCCTCTCCTTTCTTGGCTCTGCCCGTGCGCCAAGCTGGCCGCCGGCGCGTCGCGGCCTCCTGCGCCGCCCACCCGTCCGTAAATTTCCCCATTGGCCGTTAGGCCCGGCAACCAGCGTCGATTGGACAAGCGCGCGGAGACGGCCGCTTGCTATTGGGCCCCTGGGGTGTCCGTCCCAGCCGACGCCCGCCCTCCTCGCCGATGGACTGAGGCCCCGACACCTGCTTGTACAGCTGCAGTCGAGGGCATCCTCCTCCATCCACCCTCCGATCCTAGGGGTGCTATACTCCGGCCCAGTTGCCTCTGCCACCATCCTCTGTTTGCAAGTACCCTTCCCCGGCGCCACAGCCTGTGACATCGAATTATATTCCTCACACTACCCTCTCGGGTGATCTACATCTATCCCCATTTTACAGATGGGAAAAGTAAAGCTCAGTAGGGCTGTCGCTTGCTTGGGGTCCATCGAGGCTCAAATTCAGTATGTCTGACTCCATAGGCCTGGAAGTTCTCACAAGCTCACTGCCCCCCGTGTCACCATGGCAGGGCCAGGATGGCCCTTGGATTAGAGAGTTTGAGTGGTGTGCTGCATTTGGGAGAAAAGGAAGGGACCCCTCAGTAAATTTGGTCCCTCCGCCCGATCTGAATTTGCTCACATCTTAGGCCCTGCCCACCTTGTAAGGTCCGCTTTGGACTGTTCTCTACTGTACCCCCACTTATCCTCCATCCCCTCCTGGTGCCACTTTCTCCTCCACCCACGCGCAGTATTAGACTCACTCCCAGTGTTGCCTGTTGGATGGAGAGTACCAACCACATCTGTACAGTGGCCTATGGAACACACAGTGAGGCCATTGTAACCTCAGCTAGCTCCACTTAACTCTGCAGTGTTGGGGGCTCTGGCAGGGATTCTGCTCAGCAGGACTTTTCCTGAGAAGGCTCACACTCAGTTCTACATCTTTGCTGCTCTGGTTGCATCACCAAGGGTACCCAGGAAGCTATACTACTTGCCAATGATGTGATTATCAGAGTAATTTCTAAGCTGGGATCAGACACTCATGGTTTATCTACCATGTTTAGTGTGTTCACTTCTCACAAAACAGAGAAAGTGAAGTGGTTGAGGGTAAGAACTTGCCACTGGTACCACCGGAGGACCCATCTGCACCCTGGCAGACATGGTGAATCAATCTTAGGAGTCTTTCAGAGCCAAGGACTTTAGATAAAAGCCTTTTGACATACCTAACCCACCAGTGGCTCGAACCAATTCAACAGCACTGAACAACAACCTTTCACCATGAACAATTTCAGAAACATGTGGTGCTGTGGGTTAAAGTGCCAGACTGCAAAACCGTTTGAACTGTAAGGCCAGTGGTTCAAGTTCACCAGCTGCTCCTCAGAAACCCTATACAAGGTCACTATGGGTTGGAACCAACTCAATGGCACTTAACAACAGCAACAGGCAACATGAAAATGTTTCCTGTAGCTATGGGCAGGTGGAATGAAACATCCCTCCCTAGAAAACAGGGTCTCTCAGAGTAAGGTAACGCTCATCTTGTGGGACAGCATCATCATTAACGTTCTGGTCCAGCTTCTGTGTAGGCTGAGGGGGGCAGTTCTCTTCTCCATTTAAGAGTGGATTTAATCAGCCCAACTGTTCCTACCTATCTCTCTGAAGGCAGCATCGTTTCTTAAATGAGTCCCATGCTCTGAACCACATATGGTCTAAATGTGTAAGCTAGAAGTACTGGGAAGAGCAGGCAAAGGCAGTGGGATATGTTGTGGCCTACCATCCTTTGGCCCCCGTTCCTCCTAGAGCCCCTTTTTTTCAACAATGTCCTTCTGATTCACTACTGCCCTCACTTCATGTATTTGCTGATGGTGCCAAGACAGGACTGTCAGACTGCTGCTCAAAATGAGTGATGGAAAAAATCATCCTTCAAAATCAGCTCAATTGAAGATGCTGAAGGGCTGTCTGGGCATAACCCCTAGGCTCTCTGGAGAAGCAAAATCAATGAAACTTATATATGTATATATACAGAGAGTATATTTCAAGGAAATGACTCACACAATTGTAAAAGTAAGCAAGTTCCAAGTCCATGGGCCAGATGTCAGGGTGGAGGTTTCTCCTGACTCATATAGCTCATGAACCCAAGATGAGCAGGTCAGATGGCAGACCACTGGCTGCAGGGACAAATGAATCCAAGGTTGACAGGTAAGATGGCAAGATGGCAGGCTACTGATGACTCCCAAGGTTGACTCAAATCTAAAGAACCAGAGGCCAGATGAAAAAAAACAAGTGAAAGAACCGCATCCAGCAAAAACAAACAAAAAAAAAAACTAGCAAGTAGGCCAACCCCCTGAAGAAACTCTCTTTGGATGTCATCATTATATGATATTATGAACATTATATTAGATCTCATCATGGGGGATGACTATATCTTAACTGCCAAGCTACTGAGAATTTTGGCCCAGCCAAGCTGACACACAACCTTAACCATTATAGCTGGAATAAGATTCCCAAGACTTGTCTGCTCCCAACCTGGATGACAGTTCCATCCTCACAGAAAACTGTGAACAGGATAGAGAGCCACATGATACAGGTTGGGGTCAGAACCAGCCAGAAAGCAAAAGCTACGACATTCATCACTCACGTGCTGCTCAGTCTCCTCCCTTTCCGCCCACCCTCTGCACCCAACTGCTAACAGCTCTCTAAGGGCAGCCCTGTGGCAAGTAGATAAAGCCACAGGGGGAAAAGAATTTCAACTGATGGCAGGAAGAGCTCTCCAACAATCTGCTACTGCTGTTGTTAAGTGCTATCAAGTTGGTTCCAACTCTCTGTGGCCCTGTGTAGGATTCCAGAGGAGCAGCTGGTGAGTTTGATCCACCAACCTTGTGGTTAACAGTCCAGTGCTTATCCTACAGTGCCATGCCAAAACACCTACAATGGTCAGATATGTGCAGAAATCAAGAGAATGATCACAGGACATAGTAAGCTCCCCATCTGAAGACATGTGAAATTAAGGCCCAATGGCATTGAGCCTTTTGCAGCCATGAGATACCAGGGCTTAGCTCCTCTGGCCTCGTGGCTCCTTGGCACCACATATTGTTCAGGCTCACATCATTGGTACACCACTGTTTGTTGGACACCACAGTTTGTCATATTGTGGTGGCTTGTGTGTTGCTGTAATCCTGAAAGCTGTGCCATGGGTATTTTAAATGCCAGCAGTAGAGTAGTGGTTATGAATTGAGCTGCTAACCTCAAGGTCAGCAGTTCGAAACTACCAGCTGTTCTGCGGGAGAAAGATGAGGCTTTTTGCTCCTGTAAAGATGTACAGCCTCAGAAACCCTGTACAGGGTCACTATGAGTCGTAACCAACTCCACAGTACATAACAACAACAACAGGGTCCCCCATAGTGAACAGGTTTCAGCTGATCTTCCAGATAAAGACAAACTAAGAAGAGACAGACTACTTCCAAATATTTAGTCACTGAAAACCTTATGAACAGCAGTGGATCACTGTCAGTACCAGAATACTGAATATGGAAACATGATGAAAAGCACCAGAACATGCTCAGATATAGTGCTGGAAGATGAGCCCCTCAGATTGGAAAGCATTCAAAATACAACTGGGAAGGAGATGCTTCCTCAAAGCAGAGTTGACTGTGATGACGCAAATGTAGTAAAGTCTTTGGGTCCTTCATTTGCTGATGGGGTGTTATGCCCAGTGTTCAGGGTCCCCAAAAACCACCCGAGGAGTCGATGCAGAAGCCGATGCAAGTGCACAAGGGTTGCTTTATTCAAGCTCGAGCCAGGTCTCTACCCTTAACCGACGCAGCGGAATAGGGATAGAGCCCCGAGCTCTCTGATAGCGGGGTTTTTATAGATTTTTATAAACAGATTCGGGGGTCTTCTACCTAACTTCTCTAGGATTGGTTTACACTTAGTAAGGTACGAGATTACATAACTTGATTGGCCATTACCTATAGCTAGGATAGCTTCATTAGGGTAAGGAAGGCGTTTGTTATGCTAGGACAGTTTAATTAGGGTAAGGAAGACATACATTATCTAGCCTTGGGTTTGACAGGAGAGTTTATCTCTACTTTTATGGCTCCTAGGGGAAGGGGGTCATCTCCGTCTGGTACTAACTGACCAGGCACATTCCTGAAACAGGGAGACGTGCTTTAGCCTAAGTAGAAAATGGAGTTTTCTTCTTAGGGTCGCACAGGGGCACAACTCAAAATGAAGAGAAACAGCTGTAAACATCCATTAATAATTGAAACATGGAATATACAAATTATGAATCTAGGAAAATTGGAAGTTGTAAAAAATAAAAAGGAACATATAAACATCAATATCCTAGGCATTAGTGAGCTGAAATGGACTGGCATTGGCCATTTTGAATCTGACAATCACATGGTTTGCTATGCTGGGAATGACAAACTGAGAGAAATGGCCTCACATTCATCATCAAAAAGAACATATCAAGATTTGTCTTGAAGTATTATGTTGTCTGATGGGATAATATCCATACCTCTACAAGGCAGACCAGTTAGTACCACTATTATTCAAATTTATGCACCAACCACTAAAGCCAGTGATGATAAAATTGAAGAATTCTATTAACTTCTTCAATCTGAAATTGATTAAGCATACAATCAAGATGTATTGATATAACTTGACCTATACTCATGGAGATAGTAGCTCTAAATACCAACAGAGAAGGAAGGAGTCTTCACATCAAGTATCAATGCTATCCCCTCTGTGCACAGGGTAGATAGGGACGGGCAACTTAGACATTGGCTACCTAAAATGAGGGGAAGGTAAAGGCACAAAGTGACTGGCTTACAAGTTTTCAAGAGGGAGTTTAGTTTAAAAGTGTGTGTGGGAAGAGAGTCCCCACTGAATCATTTTCATCTTGTCTAGATGGGTCTGGTAAAAAGAGATGGGGATAAGATTCTTATGATTCAATAGTGAGTCATTGTTATCATGACTAATTGCGACTGTCCCAATTGTAAAGGAAGAAGTTTTGAAACAAAAACGGGGGAGTAGTTAATCTTACAGTCCAGAAACAGAAGACCCTAGGACCATCAAGAGAGAAGAGCACAAGCAGAATGCAAGACCTTATCCAGAGAAGCAGCGACACCAGAGATGGGGACATGGAGAAAGGGAGCAGCTGAGGACTCTAGATTCATGGAAAGGGAGGTACTGAGAACTGGTGGCCAGGCGGCAGACTTGCAGAATGTGCCCTTTGGTGGTGTAAATTATTATATATGCCTGAGTGGGGTTTTTTTATTTTAAAAAAAGAGCTAAAATGAATAGAGACAAATACTGTTAACTGATGGTACATGTAGGGGATTATAATCATTGTAATGAAGCAAGGTATATGACTTGTTGTATGCAAAACTGATGATCTATCCTGTAAACTTTCACTTGATTCACAATAAAAACTTTAACAACAACAAAAAAAGATATATTGATAATCACTGGTGATTGGAATGCAAAGGTTGAAAACAAAAAGAAAAGATCAGCAGTTGGAAAATATGGCTATGGTGATAGAAATGATGCTGGAGATTACATGACAAAATTTTGCAAGACAAGGATTTGTTCATTGCAAATACCTTTTATTTAAAAAAAAATTAATAGACTTTGTTTTTAAAGCAGGTTTAGATTTACAGAAAAATTGTGCTGAAAGCACAGTGATTTCACATCTACACCCATCCCCTTTTATACATTGTTTCTCCCATGAATAGCTTGCATTCCTGTGGTACATTTGATGGACCAGTATAGATACATTATTATATAAACTAAAGTTCATAGTTTACATGAGGGTTCACTTTTTTGTGTCATGCAGATCTATGGTGGTGGTGGTAATGTGCCAGTGGAGTTGTTTCTAACGCATAGCGACCCTGCATAGGGTTTCTGAGGCAGTAAATCTTCACAAAAGCAGAAAGCCTCATCTTTCTCCTGTGGAGCTGCTGGTAGTTTCAAACTGCTGACCTTGAGATTAGCAGCCCAACTTGTAACCACTATGCTACCAGAGCTCCCTGCAGATCTATATGGTTTTTGTGTTTGTTTGTTTGTTTCCCATTGAAGACTTTTATTGTGAATTGAGTGAAGGTTTACAAGGAAGATCATCAGTGTTGCATTCAGCAAATCATTGCAATGCTTACAATCCCCTTCGTTCACTACCAGCAAATGGTATTTACCTATAATACCCACCTCTTTTTTTTTTAAAAAATAGCTTTTATTGTGAATTGCATGAGAGTTTACTTGGAAGAACATCTTTGCACTCATCCTATTGTATTTTGTTTCATTGCAATGATTACAATCCTCTTCATGCATCACCATTTAACAGTATTTGCTGCTAGTCCCTCTGTTTGTTTGTTTGTTTATGTACACTCACAAATATATAGTAATTTAAACAACCAAAGGGCACATTCTGCAAGCCTGCCTCCTGGCCACCAGCACACAGCCTTTCTTTTTCCATGAGTCTAGACTCCTCAGCTGCTCTATCTCTCCATGCCATCATCTCTGCCTTCATCTTTGGTGTCATTGCTTCTCTAGTTAGGGACCCATATTCTGCTCATGTTCATCTCCCTTGATGGTACTTTGTTCCTGGAATATAAGATTAACTACTCCCCTCTTTATGTTACAAAACTTCTACCGCTACAGTTGTGACAATTGCAATTTGTCATAACATTTACTCACTCTTGAATCATAAGAATGGAGATCCATCTCTTTTTTCACCAGACCTATCTAGACAAGATGAAAATGATTCAGTGGGGACTCTCTTCCCACACACACTTTTAAACTAAACTCCCTCTTGAAAACTTGTAAGCCAGTCACTTTGTGCCTTTATCTTCCCCTCATTTTAGGTAGCCAATGTCTAAGTTGCCCGTCCCTATCTACTCTGTGCACAGAGGGGATAGCATTGATACTTGATGTGAAGACTCCTTCCTTCTCTGTTGGTATTTAGAGCTACTACCTCCATGAGTATAGGTCAAGTTATATCAATACATCTTGATTGTATGCTTAATCAATTTCAGATTGAAGAAGTTAATAGAATTCTTCAATTATACGTGAAGTTTATAAAATTGTAGCAATTTATACTTGCTTCCTTTATCAAATTTCTTTATCTTCCTCTAGTTTAGCTCTGGTCATCAAGCCATCGAAGCTAGGTCAAATGGGTACTATCTGCAAGTTTAGGCATTCTTGTGCATCTCCCCTCACTTCATATCAGCTGGACGCTTCACTCTCAGCTCTAGCCCTCCATGGCTAGGTCAATGTCCATGGCCTCAGGAATTCCCAAGTCCTCCCAAACTTTGGACCAACCAGCCTCTCCTTTTCTCTCTCTCATCTTGAGGTCAACAGGAATCTATGGAATGTGGTCAGACTCAGCCCATATCTTCATTACTGACTTTCCCCCACTTCTACTCAAATGTAGACCAGTGTGGTTGCCAGTGAGCTTACATGCCTATTCATGTGTTCCTTTTGCATTTCAGTCTTCAAGCGGGGTTTATCCTGAAGTGATTTGATTGCTTGCCTTGATGGCTCACCAGCAAACAGCTTGCTTGTTCTTGTAATAGTCAAACAGGCTGCCATTTTTGTTTGTGATTTTGTTTTTTTCCTGCTGATCTTTCTGTCAGGAAGTATCTTCTGTCCCTCTAGCTGCTCTGGGTTGGTCTGCATGTCCTTTCAAGTGGGAATGTCCCACCTCAGAAGGTTCTGGATGGGGCTCAGGATTCTACCTAAGGTCCGCAAGAAGCCTATTTCACTGGACAAGTTCTAGAACCCCTTTTAGGTATTTCAATTAGTCATAAGCTGAAGACAGGCTTATAAATTTCCTGTAATCATATTTCCCGATATTCCTTTCCATCCCACTCAAGTATCTATTTTACAATAATAGGCAAGGGAAACCAATATCCATAAGATAGTCAAGCATCTTAACATTATTTCCCCTCTTTTACCCATTTGGTAGCATAGTGGTTACGAATTGGGCTGCTAATCTCACAATCAGCAGTTTGAAACCACCAGCTGTTCTGCTCCTGTAAAGACTTACAGCCTCGGGAACGCTGTACAGGGTCACTATGAGTCTGAACCAACTCCATGGCACATAACAACAACAACAATAACCCATTCAGACTATATGCCTCCATCCCTGTATCACAGAGCCCTGTTGTTCCAAGGTTGAGCATACATCACTATTTACCTCTGTCCCATTTAATCCATGCAAACCTACCTAAATTTTCACCTATCTACCTTGTTATTCCATCCCCCACTTCTTGTGTATTGTCTTCCCCTTCCTTCTTTTATATTGCCCTTCCCAACACCCAAACTATGATGTGTCTATCCCCTAACCTGTGCTCTACCATCCCCTCCCTCCCACCCCTGATAACCAACATATATATATTCTTTTAGTATCAATATCTTGTCTTAAGCTTTTAAAATAATGGTCTTAATGTTTCCATGTTCTTCTTAGATTTTAATTTTCTTGGTATGTTGTGAATATTAATTTTCTTTGAGGTTACCCTATAGTCTATCAACTTTTTACTCCATTTTAAACAGCCTAGTTTACCCCACAATCTGATCTCTGTTCTTATATTTTTCCCTTCTTTCACATTGTAATTGTTTTGATCATAGGCTGACCTTCCAGATCCTCTGAATTCATTCTTTTTCTATTCTGAACTCTTCCATCTGTCAATTGAGTTCCAGGTAGTGCTGCCACATAGGGCAATCTCTGGTTATTGTCTGTTCTTATTGGTTCTCAGTCCAAAGAACTCTCTTTAGGATGCTTTGAAGCATTGGGTTGGATTTGACGAAGTCCCTTAGTTTCTGTTTATCCTAGAATGTTTTGATTCCACCATTGTATTTGATTGACAGCTTTGCTGGGTAGATGATTCTTGGTTGGCAGTTTTTGTTTTTTCTTTCAGTGTTTTATATACGTCTCCTGATTGCCTTCTTGCCTACATGGTTTCTTCTGAGAGATCAGAGCTTAATCTGATTTGCTTGCCTTTGTAAGTAACACTTCTGTTTTCCCTAGCTGCTTTCAGGATTCTCTCCTTGTCTTTGCTTTTGGAGAGCTTGATTATGCTATGTCTTGGTGATTTTCTTTTGGGGGTCTATCCTTCCTGGGGTTCATTGAGCTTCTTGAATGCTTATCTTTTCATCTTTCAGGACATTAGGGAAATTTTCTTCCAGAAGCTCTTCAACTATATCCTCTGTGGTTTTCTGTGATCCTTGCTGTTCAGAATTCCAATAGTCCTCAGATTAGTCCTCTTCCTGTTGCCCCACATGAATCTTAGACTTTCTTCAGATTTTAAATTATTTTTTCTGCTTGCTCTTCTATTTTAGCAATATTAAGAGATTTATCTTCAAGCTTGCTGGTTCTGGCTTTCTCTCTTCAATTCTATTCCTTTGTATTGTCCAGTCCTGATATTTTATTATTAATTGTTTGGACCTCTTTTTGCAGATTTTGAATTGTTTCCAATACTATTTCCATCTTATTTAATTGTTCCTGTAGCACTTTCCTGACTTCTTCCTTATTTTTCTCAACCCCCCCTGTGGAGCATTTGGACACACCTTAATATCGTTTTACTGAATTCCTTCTTGGGCATTTCCAAAGCTGGCCTCTTTCCAATGGGAAGTCTAGGTGAACAAGAAAAGGTAAAAACATTCACTGCCGTCTCCTCCTGGGAGACAAGCTGGAATGTTAATCAGCTCACTGAGTGGGACCAATCCTCCCCACCCAGGAGACAAACTACAATGTTAATCATGTTACTGAGTGGGACCAATCCTCCCCATCCAGGAGACAAGCTAGAATGTTTATCAGGTTACTGAGCAGGACCAATCTTCTGGTTTCCCTCCTGTCCTCAAACAGGTCCTCAACTTAGCGCCTCCCCGATTCTGACCTCATATAAGCCCATACTGACCTGCATTTGGGGCTCAAAATCTGGAGAAGTTAGCTCCTCTGAACCAGCTGGCTTAATAAAATCTGAAACTCTGCTTCACCTCTCTGAGTGGTCTCAGTTTCTTTGGCAACAGATCTAAAGCTGCTGTAACACTCTTGGATCTAAAGCTGCTGTAACATTGGTCTACCTCCAGCTCATTTGTTTCAGCTACTCTATCATGTTTCTGGACATGTGCTGAGATCTTCGGTTGTTTGGGGGCATTTTCAATAATTAGATGTGTTTTCAATGATTAAATGAATGTAAGCTTTCTGATTGCCTCCAGGTAGATGTGATTAGGAGATGGGATTCCCTTTTCACTTTTCTTACTACTCACCTCAGAGTAATTTTAGCAAGTGCTGGTTATCTCTCTGGTGTATAGCAGCTGGTACTGACTCTTGCCCAGATGGTGGGATTTTATAAGATGTTATCATAGCTTGGCTATATGACTGCAATTTCTGTCTCTTTTTAGGTAAAGTAGGGAGAGAAAGGGGGACTAAAAATCAAAAAACTAAAAACCACCACCACAAAACAAAACAAAATAAAACAAAACCCTCAAAAAACAAAAAATTGGATGCTTAAGTCTATAATCACCACACACACACAAAAGAAACCTGCAGTAAAATATAAGACTTTAACTCCACTCTATCAGCTTCTTGTCTTCAATGCCACCTGAGAAATTTCAAGATGTTACTACTGCTCCTCATTATGTAACTTAAGATTTATTTTTTCAGCCTCTTTTTTGTCAGTATCTCTCCATCTCATCAGACTCATTCAGGTGTTTCACCAAGTGAGAAGCAGCTCAGGGCCGTCTTGAGCTGTTTTGCTTAAGATGCTCATGTTGACTCTTCCCCCTTCTTCGATTCTGTGCCTAGTGGTCTTTGTTGAGCAGATCTGTGTGCATGCATCATAAAACCCTCTGGGAGTGGGAGAGTGTCCATTCACTCAGGCACCCTCTCTAGTCACCAGAGTGGGGGTGTACAGACAGAGAGAAACAAGTTAACAGATTTTTTAAATGTTCACACCTTTATCTCTGATGATTGGCCACACCCCTGTGATGGGAGTTCTCCCCTGATCCTGTACCCACTCTGTCCTGCTCAAAATGGCTGATCCAGGACCCACCGTCAGCTGCAGATCAGAAAACACCACTTCTCTTATTTCTGCTACAAATCCCACTAGCAGTAAGCCTTTGATCCTTCTAAATATTCCCTGATATGTAGTTCAGAGTTCTGGAACTGTCCCCTGAACCTGCTTCTTCTGGTATTCTGTGTTATTACTGGCAGAGGTCGGCACAGCACCTCTCCCTAATCCAGAAGTCACAAATACCTATTTTAAACAACATAAAAGATGACTATACACATGGATCTTACCAGATGGAATACACAGAAATCAAATTGACTACATCTATGTAAAGAGATGGTGGGAAATCTCAATATCATCAGCCAAAACAAGGCCAGGGCAGACTGTGGACGAGACCATTAATTGCTCATATACAAGTTCAGGCTAAAGCTGAAGAAAATTAAAACAAGTCCACAAGAGTCAAAATATGACCTTGAACATATCCCGCCTGAATTTAGAGATCATCTGAAGTACAGATTTAATGCATTATACACTAAAGACTAGAGGAGTTGTGGGATGACATCAAGAACATCTTATAGAAGAAAGCAAAAGGTCATTGAGAATACAGAAAAGAAGGGAAAGACCACAATGAATGTCAGAAGAGACTTTGAAATTAGTTCTCAATCATAGAGATTCAAAAGCAAATGGAAGAAATGAGGAGGTAAAAGAGCTGACTAGAAAACTTTAAAGGGCAGCAAGAGAAAATAAAGTGAAATATTATAACAAAATGTGTAGACCTGGAGTTAGAAAACCAAAAGGAAGAACATGCTTGGCATTTTTTCAAACTGAGGGAATTAAAGAAAAAATTCAAGCCTCAACTTGTAACATTGAAGGATTCTATGAGCAAAATATTGAACGGTGCAGAAAATATCAAAAGAAGATGGAAGGAACACACAGAATCGTTGTACCAGGGAAATGGCCACTGCTCAACCATTTCAAGAGGTAGCATATGATCAAGAACCAATGATACTGAAGGAAGAAGTCCAAGGTGCATTGAAGGCATTAGCAAAGAACAAGGCACCAGAAATTGATGGAATACAAATTGAAATCTTTCAACAAAGCGATGCATCGATGGAGCTACTCACTCATCTATGCCAAGAAATTTGGGAAACAGCTACCTGTTTTCCAAATTGATTGGAAGAGACTCATATGTGTGTCCATTCCAAAGAGAGGTGACCCAATGGAATGAGGAAATCATTGGACAATATCATTAATATTGCATGCAAGTAAAATTTTGCTAAAGATTATTTAAAAACAGCTGCAACCGTACATTGACAGAGAACTTTCAGAGGTTTAAGTTGGATTCAGAAGAGGTTGTAGAACTAGGGATATCATTGCTGATATCAGATGAATTTTGATTGAAAGCAGAGAATGCCAGAAAGATGTTTACCTGTACTTTGTTGCTTATACAAAGACTTTCAATTGTGTGGATCATGAAAAGTTATGGACAATGTTGTGGAGATTGTGTATTCTGGAACACTTAATTGTGCTCATGTACATAGACCAAGAAGCAGTTGTTAGAGCAGAACAAGAGGACACTGAATGATTTAAAATTAGACAAGGTGTGCACCAGGATTGTGTTCTTTCACCATACTTATTCACTCTGTATGCTGAGCAAATAACCAGATAACCTGGATTATATGAAGAAGAACGTATCATCAAGATTGGAGGAAGAGAGGAGGCAGAGCTTGATGGCAGATAAGGTAGAAGTGCAGTGAGGAGGTCTGTCAGCATAACACAGAATACTGGATGAAGCAGGTTCAGTGGACAGTTCCAGAACGCTGAACCACATATATAGGAATATTAAAAAATTTGAAGGCTTATAGCCAGTGGAGTTTGTAGTGGAAGCAAGAAATCTTGTGCTTTCAAATATGCCAGGCTCAGTGGATGCTAGAGCCGGCATCTTGGGTGAGATCAAGTTAGGGAAGGATCAGAGCCACCACGGATTGACGCCTGATGGGACCTTGGAGATAAAGGTGTGGATGTTCATTATATATATGTATCTGTTCATTGGTGTCTCACTGCACACCTCCATTCTGGTGACTATAGAAGGTGCCTGAACGAGTGGGCACCCCCACACCACCCCTAGAGGGTTCTACTATGCGTGTGCACAGATCTTCTCAAAAATCAAAGGAACAGTTTCCACTTAAAACCAAATTACAGCACAAAATGACCACAGCTGGCCCTGAACTGATTATCACTAGGAAAAAGGCTAGAATGGGGGTTGTGGAGTGGGAGAGATAGACTAAAAATGAAATAGGCTGAAAATTAAATCCTGAGTTATGTCATAACTCAGTGGCATCTTGAAATTTCTCATGTGGCCTTGAAAGCAAGAAGCTGAAAGAGGATATTAAAGTCATACTCATATTAAGCTACAGATTTTTTTTGCCTCTTCTCTCTTTTCTGTGATTATAGACTACAGAAGCCAATCTGTCTT
Source organism: Chrysochloris asiatica (assembly GCF_000296735.1). NCBI lineage: Eukaryota > Metazoa > Chordata > Mammalia > Afrosoricida > Chrysochloridae > Chrysochloris > Chrysochloris asiatica. Next base: position 1,858,400 of record NW_006408858.1, on the reverse strand, counting down.
TTTTGCTGATGCTATTTTGTTTTTTGGTCCACTCTTTAACTTTAGGGGCCTCTTTCTCTTCTTCTATTACTCAAGAAGAGACAGAAATTGTGGTCATATAGTCAAGCTACAATCAAATCCTATAAGATCCCACAATCCAGGCAAGAACCAATATCAGCTGCCATACACCAGGTAGGCAGCCAACACCTACAACAGTTACTCTTAGTCGAGTAATAAGAGAGTGAAAAGGGAAGCCCATCTCCTGATCACATCTACCTGGAGGTAATCAGAAAAAATAAAAAAATACCAAAACACACATTCATTTAAGTATTAAGGTCACAGCTAACTATTGAATATGCACAAGAATCAAAAACAGATGACCATATCAGCACATTTCCAGAAACAAGATAAAGTGATGGAGATAAATGATGTAGACCTACACTTCATACTGGAATGAGGGCAGGCTTTTGAAATACCTGAGAAGGAATTCAGAAAAATGATTATAAAATGTATTAAAACACTTTACAAAGGAGTTGAGAAAAATAAGGAAGAAGTCAGGAAAGTGCTACAGGAACAATCAAATAAGATAGATACAGGGCTCTGGGATACAGAGATTGAGACATGGTTGGAATGGGGAAAAGGGGAGAATAATATTAAGATGCTTGGCTGTCTTTTGAATCTTGGTTTTCCTTGCATTATAGTATAAAATAGACGCTGGAAGGGGAGAGAAAGGAATAGCCAGAAACACCACCATAGAAAGCTTGTAAGTCCGTCTTCTACCTATAACTGATTAGAATACCTAAAATGGGGCTACAACGTGCCCAGTGAAGGAGGCTTCCTGTGGAGCTTCTGCAATACATAAGACCATAGGTAGAAGCCTGAACCACATCCAGATCTCCAGAGATGGGAAATTTCCACTTGAAAGGACGAGCAGACCTGGAGCAGCTAGAATAGAAGATAATTCTTGAAAGAAAGACCTACAGGAAAAATACAAAACAATAGAGGCAGACTGACTGTTTCTACAAGAACAAACAAGATGCTTGCCCAGGAAGCATCAAGGCAAGTAGCCGGGTCTCTTCAGTGCAAACCCCCTTCCAAGACTAAGACTCAATGG
>NW_006408858.1:1835516-1843002 GCF_000296735.1 Chrysochloris asiatica | reverse complement strand
ATATCCATACTAAAATGGAAAAAAAAAATTTTCTTTGTTGGTTACCAGTAAGTGGGGGGTTTGGGGGAAGTGGATGGACGCGATGGCAGAGCACAGGGTAGGGGCAGACACATCATAGTTCGAGTGTTGGGGAGGACAGAACACAAGGAGGGAGAGGGTGGAAGAACAAGGTAGATAGGGGAACGTTGAGTCAGGTTTGCATGGACAGAGGTTAATAGTGATGCATGCTCAACCTTGGAACAACAGGGCTCTGTGATACAGGGATCATGGCATAGTTTGAAGAGGGCAAATAATACTAAGATGCTTGCTTGTTTTATGTGTATTGATTTCCCTTGTCTACTATTGTAAAATTGAAACCTGAGTTAGATAGAAAGGAACGTCAGGAAACATGATTACAGAAAATTTATAAGCCTGTTGTCAGCCTCTAAAGAGCTGGAATACCTAAAAGGGATTCTAGAACTTGCCCAGTGAAATAGGCCTCTTGTTTGGTAAGATGGAGGGTCAGAGAAAAAAAGGAAGACCCCCCAATGAGATGGATTGGCCAAGTGGCAGCATCAATGGACTCAAGTGTGGCAATAGTAGTGAGGTTGGCCCAGGATTGGGCAGCGTTTCATATTGCTGTGCATAAGGTCGCTATGGGTTGGTACCGACTCGAGGACACCTAACAACAGAGTCTTAGCAGAGTATAAGACCTTAGATGGAATGGAATCCTGAGCCCCCTCAGGAACCTTCTGAGGTGGGACATCCCCACTAGAAAGGACAAGCAGACCAGCCTGGAACAGCTAGAGATACAGATGATACATCTTCAAAGAAAGATCATCAGGAAAAACCCAAAACAAAAATGGCAGTATGACTGGCTACTACAAGAATAAGCAAATTGTTCGATGGGAAGCCATCAAGGCAAGCAATCAAGTTCCTTCAGGACAAACCCCTCTTTAAGACTGAAACTCAAAGGGAACACATGAATAGCCATGTAAGCTTACTGTCGACCACAATGGTCTACTGGTGAGTGGAAGAGGGGGAAAGGCAGCAATGAAGAAATGGACTGGGTTGACCTGGAGATGAGAGAGAGAAGAGGAAGGGCTGGTTGGTCCAAAGTGTGGTGAGACTTGGGGACACCTGAGCCTATGGACAAGGACATAGCCACAGAGGGCTAGAGCTAAGAGTGAAGCATCCAGCTGGTATGAAGTGAAAGGAGGCACACAAGAACACCCAAACTTGCAGATAGTACCCAATTGACCTAGCCTCTATGGCTTGATTGTCAGAACTCAACTAGAGGAAGATAAAAAAAGAGAGAGAGAGAGAACAAAACACTTTTTGATAAAGGAAATGAGGGTAAATTGCTACAATTTGATGAAGTTGACCTATACTCATTGTATAGGTCACGGAGGTAGTAACTCTAAATACCAACAGAGAGGGAAGGAGTCTTCACATCTAGTATTTATCCCCTCTGTACACAGGGTAGATAGGGATGGGCAACTCAGACATTGGTTACCTAAAATAAGGGGGCGGTAAAGGCACAAAGTGACTGGCTTACAAGGTTTCAAGGGGGGAGTTTAGTTTAATTGTGTGTGGGGGAAAAAAGAGTCCCCACTGAATAATTTTCATCTTGTCTAGATGGTTCTGGTTAAAAGAGATGGGGGTAAGATTCTTATGATTTAGTAGTGAGTAATTGCTATTATGGAGTCCTGGTGTTGTGCTGTGAGTTAATGCATCAGACTGCAAAGCCATTTGAATTGCAAGGTTGGTGGTTCTAACCTGCTCCTCAGAAACCCTATACAGGGTTGCTATGGGTCAGAATCAACTCAATGGCACTTAACAACAACAACAACAATTGCTATTATAAGGAGCTCTGGTAGCGTAGTGGTTACGAATCAGGTTGCGAACCACAAGGTCAGCAGTTTGAAACTACCAGCAGTTCCATGGGAGAAATATGAGGCTTTCTGCTCCTGTAAAGATTTACAGCCTCGGAAACCCTGTTCAAGGTCGCTATGGGTTGGAACCAACTCGACAGCACTTAACAACAACAACAACAATTGCTATTATGGAGTCCTGGTGTGGTGCTGTGGGTTAATGTGTCAGACTGCAAAGCCATTTGAACTGCAAGGTTGGCGGTTTAAGTTCACCAGCTGCTCCTCAGAAACGGTATACAAGATTGCTATGTGTCAGAACCTACTTGATGGCACTTCACAATAACAATTGTTATTATGACTAATTGCGACTGTCACAATTGTAAAAATAGAAGTTTTGTAACAAATACCGAGGAGTAGTTAATCTTACAGTCCAGAAACAAAGGACCCTCGGACCATCAAGGGAGAAGAGCACAAGCGGAATGTGAGACCTTATTCAGAGAAGCAGCTATACCAGAGATGGGGACATGGAGAAATAGAGCAGCTGAGGACTCTAGATTTATGGGAAGAGAAGGATTAAGAGCTGGAGGCCAGGAGGCAGACTTGTATATTGTGCCCTTTGGTGGTATACATTATTATATATCCCTGTGTGTTGTGGGGGAAAAAAAAAAGATCTAAAGTGAATAGAGAGAAATACTGTTAACTGATGGTACATGGAGGGGATTTTAATCATTGTAATGAAACAAGGTGTGTGATTTGATTAATGTAAATCTGATAATCTGGCTTTCAAACTTTCATTCAATCCACAATAAAAACTTAAAAAAAAAAAAAAAGATTGGAGGAAGACTCATTAACAACCTGTGATATGCAGATGATACAACCTTGCTTACGGAAAGTGAAGAGGACTTAAAATACGTATAGATGGAGATCAAAGACTGTAGCCTTTGGTATGGGTTGTACCTCAATGTAAAGAAAACAAAAATCGTCACCACTGGACCAATAAACAACATCCATATAAATGGAGAAAGGATTGAAGTTGTCAAAGACTTCATTTTGCTCAGATCAACCATCAACACTCATCAAGCAGCAGTCAAAAAATTAAGCGATGTATTGCATTAGGCAAATCTGCTGTACAAGACCTTTTAAAAGTGTTCAAGAGCAAAGATGCCAGCTTGAGGACTAAGGTGTGCCTGACTCAATCCAATGTATTTTCAATAACCTCTTATGCATGTAAAAGTTGGTAGTGAATATGGAAGAATGTAGAAGACTTGATGCATTTGAGTCATGGTGTTGGAGGAAAATATGAAAAGTACTATGAGCTGCCAAAAGAATAAATCTATCTGTGTTGAAAGTACAGCCAGAATGCTCCTTAGAAACGAAGATGGCCAGACTTTGTCTCTCATACTTCGGACATATTATCAGGAGGGACCAGAGTTGGACCTTTGTTTGAGTGATATGTGTGACCACATGCTCCCCTTAAGAGCAAGGTGCAATTACTGCTCAAAGGGCTTGGCTAGTGCATGCCCTACTCCTCTAAAGCATAAGACTCAGTAATTTGAGGCAGATCATTCTGTGACTGCTGGTCCCTTGCTCCAGGACATGGTCATCCTGCTGGATGGTAGGGAGGCAGAACAGTGTGTCCAGCTGGGTCCACTGCCTGTAGAGTATCTGGAGTATTTGATTTCTTTGTAAGAGCTGGACAGCCTTCAGTATGGAATATACTTCAATATAAAGAAAACAGAAATCTTTATAACTTGACCAGTAAACAACATCATGATAAATGAGGAAAAGATTTCATTTTACTTGGATCCACAATCAACATCCATGGAAGCAGCAGTTAAACCACATGATAGCTCTTTCCCATCTTGCAATATGGCAGGTGAAAAGGCTGAGAAGCCGGCTACCAAGGAGAAGAAGCCTGAAGTAAAAAAAGCAGATGCCAGTGGCAAAGCTAAGAAGGATAACCCTCAAGGACAAAAAACTCAAGCAGGAGAAGCCACACTGCAGCCGAAATTCTAGTCCGAGGAATTGGCAGGTATTCCCGATCAGCCCATGTATATTCTAGAAAGGCCACGTACAAGAGGAAGTATTCAGCTGCTAAACCCAGGGTTGAAAAGAAGAAGAAGGAGAAGGTTCTTGCTACTGTCACAAAGTCAGTATGGTGACAAATGATGGTATCTGAGTGGTTAAACTGCGCAAAATGCCTAGGTATTACTTGACTGAAGATGTACCTCGGAAGTTGTTGAGCCACGGCAAAGAACCCTTCAGTCAACATGTCAGAAGACTGTGGTCTAGCATCACTCCTGGGACCATTCTGATCATCCTCACTGGGCGCCATTGAGGCAAGAGAGTGGTCTTCCTGAAGCAGCTGGCCAGCGGTTTGCTCCTTGTGATTGCACCTCTGTCCCTCAATAGAGTTCCTCTGCGTAAAACACACCAGAAATTTGTCATTGCAACCTCCACCAAAATTGGTATCAGTGGTGTGAATGTCCCCAAACATCTCATGGATGCTGACTTCAAGAAAAAGAAGAAGCTGCGAAGCCCAGACACCAAGAAGGTGAGATCTTTGACACTGAGAAAGAGAAATACGAGATTACAGAGCTGTGCAAAGTAGATCAGAAAGCTGTGGACTCACAAATTATGCCAAAAATCAAAGTCACTCCCCAGATCTAAGGTTATCTGTGTTCTGTGTTTGCTCTCACAAATGGAATTTACTCTCAAAAATTAGTATTCTAGATTTCTTGCAAAGAAAGAACCTCATTAAATAGTTGATAAATAAATAAAAAAAAATCACATGATGTATGGACACATTTCCTGCAAAAGCTCTCTTTAAAGTGTTAAAATGCAAAGATGTCACTGAAGACAAAGGTACACCTAACCCAAGCCATGGTATTTTAATCTTCTAATGTGCTTGGGAAAGCTGGGCAGTGAATAAAGATCTGATGTCTTTGAATTATGGTATAGGTGAAGAATATTAAATATACCATGAACTGCCAGAAGAACAAACAAATCTGTGTTGGAAGACGTATGGCTAGAATACTTCTTAGAAGTGAAGATGGCAAAATTTCAATTCACGGACTTTGGCCATATTATTAAGAGGGGACTTTTTTTTTTTTTAACTTTTTTTTGTGAAGTGAGTGAAGGTTAACAGACAAGATCATCAGCTTTACATTCAACAAATTATATGCTTGGTTTCATCTTAATGATTACAATCCCTTCCCTGCAATAACAGTTATCCTTCTTCTTCCCTTTCACAGTTTATATTTCACAAAAGAACAAGGCAAAAATATTTAATGTACACATACAAAACAAAAATATATATTCATTTAGATGTCCTAAGGGCATATTCTGCAAGCCAGCCTAGGTAAGTCCCAACAGTAAGTCTCCGGGGGACTTCATGCTTGGTAAAAGAGAGGGCAGTGAACTACCCAGAGAAGCAGTGATGCCTGAAATGGAGCCAGAGATGATGACGTGGAGCAATGGAGCAGCTGGAGACTTTAGATCCAGAGATGGAGAGCGACTGTGTGCTGAAGACCTGGGGGGCACGGGAGAAGGATTGCATGGAGGGGATTGTAACCATGGCAATGAGACGATATACGATAGAATGAATGTAAAACCAATGTTCTCCCATGTAAACTATCACATAATTCACAATAAAATATTTAAAAAAAAAATAAAAGAGAGGGTCAGTGAAAAAGAGGAAGACCCTCATTGACATGGATTGACACAGTGGCTGCAACAATGGGCTCAAATATAGAAATGATTGTGAGGACAGCAAAGGACTAGGAAGTGTTTCATTGTGTTGTGCATAGGGTTGCTATAGGTCAGAACTGACTCAACGACACCTAACAACAATAACAAAAAACTTTTTATTGGGTTCTAAGAGAAATACAGATGCACTTGTGATGGTGCAAGAGTTGGGGCAGAACAAGCCTGTCATCTTTGGACATGCCAATGAGGAGAAACAATTCCCTGAAGAAGGACATTGTACTTGGTAGAGGATCAGTGAAAAAGAGGAAGCCCTTCAACAAGATAGACTGACCTAGTGGTTGCAACAATGGGCTCAAACATAAGAATGATTGTGAAGATGGTGGGCAGGTCTAAGTTCAAATCTTCTCAGGCTCTTCCATTCTCTGAGCCCCGTGTTTCCTCAGAGCAAGCATGATCAGACTTATTAATGATGTAGAGAAAGCCTGGTCTTTACACACACTGCCATGTTACTGACCCTGGAAAAACAGGAGTCCTAGTTCAGGCAGGTGCCAGTTTGCTGTCCAAAGAGTTACCAGTGCAGTACAGTGCAGGTAATGTGGGGTGGGCACCTGAAGCAGGCAGGTGAGTTCCAGCTTCCTCGCTGGCACAGAGTCCTGCTGCTGGTCCCACTGCCTTCCCAAGTGAGTGTGTGCACCATGCAGACGCTATGCTGCTATGGTTCCAGGCATGACCTGGTCAATTGGGGTTGTGAGCTCTTCAGTCAGAGAAACAGGGCTGTGGAGCTAACCCAACTCACACTCACCAATTTTTTTTTTTTTTAACTTTTTATTGTGAACTGAGTGAAGGTTTAAAGAGCAGATCATCGGTTTTACAGTTAACACATCATATACTTTGCTTCATTACATGCTTGTCATCTTCTCCATGTGAGTTAACAGCATTTACCTCTATTCACTTTAACCATTGCATCCCTCCCTGTCTCCCGCTGCCTTCCTCTTTAGCATGCCCTCTCGCTGTATATTGCCTGCCTTGTCTACCCTCTAGTTGGAACCGACTCCATGGTACTTAACAACAATAACAACCCTCTAGCCCATGTATAGTTTCCCTTCCCACCTCCCATAACCATCATACATTATTTCTTTTATTAAGAAAACCATTTTTCTTTTTTAACTTTTTACAATATTGGTCTCATACAATATCCTTTTATGATTGACTGATTTCACTCAACATACTATCCTCCAGGCTGAGCCATGTTGTGAGGTGTTTCACAGATTCATCATTATTCTTCAACGTTTTACAATATTCCATGTACTAAAATTTGTTTAGTCATTCTTCTGTTGATAGGCATTTAGGCTGTCGCCATCTTTTCTTTTTTCTTTTTTTAAAGAAAGAAGTTTACTAATATAGAACAGCTTTCTTCACTTCCCACTTCCCCTCATTCATACACTCAAGCAAACAAGACATTATCTTGAATGTTATTAAGATTTTTTTTTTTTTTACGTTTAAATGTGGTTTACATTAAGGTTTACAAAACAAATTAGTTTCCCACTCAACAGTTTATACATGGTTCATTGCATGACATTAGTTGAAGTCTCCTCATTGTATCAGCCTTCTCCCCACCACCACCCTTGTCTCCATCTTTTTTATGTCTCTTGTAGACAGCATATTGAAGATCCTGTTTTCTTATCCATTCTAATCTTTATGTCTCTTGACTGGTATATTTAATTTATTTACATTCAGTGTAATCATCAATAGGTATGAATTATTGTTGTCATTTTTTTTTTCAGGCATATATAATAATTTACATCTCCAAAGGGCATATTCTGCAAGTCTGCTTCCAGCCACCAGTTCTTAGTCCTTCTCTTCTTAGTTGATGAATCTAGAGTCCTCAGCCACATCCCCTCTCCATGCCCCCATCTCTGCCTCCA
>NW_006408858.1:1830300-1834027 GCF_000296735.1 Chrysochloris asiatica | reverse complement strand
CCTATACTCTGTAAAGGCTTTGCACAAGGCCTATTTCACTGGGCAAGTTGTAGAATGTTGTCATTTTTCTGTGTGTGTTTTTTTGTGTGGTGTTGCTATGTGGATTCTTTGTTCCAAATAATTGTCTATGTTGAGTTTATTTTGTTTGTGGCTTTTCTTTTCATTTTTGTTTCTTTTATGTTAATGTTTACTAAATTGTTCAGATTTTCCTCTTTTTTTATTTTGATGTGCAGGCATATTATTTTTTCTTTGAGGTTACCCTGTTATTTCACTCATCAGTTTTGACAAACTGATGAGTTAAGTGTTCAGGGCTTCAGAGGAGAGCCACAGTGTGTGCATCTGTAAAATGACAGGTATGGGTCAAGACACCGTGCTTAGAGTGCATGGCTTTTTTTTTTAAAGCGTTAAAGAACAAAGATGCCACTTTGAGAACTAAGGCGCACCTGGCCCAAGGCATGTATTTTTCAGTCCTCATCATATACATATGAAAGCTGGACAATGAATAAGGAAGACCTAAGAAGAATGGATATCATGTTTAGTAAGATGGAGGGTCAGAGAAAAAGATGAAGACCCCCAACGAGATGGATTGGCCAGGTGGCAGCATTGATGGACTCAAGTGTGGCCACAGTAGTGAGGTTGGCCCAGGATCGGACATTGTTACGTTTTGCTAGATGGATGCCTTTAAATTATGATGTCGAAGAATATTAAATATTAAACTAACAAATCTACCTTGGAAGTACAGTTAGACTGTTCCTTAGAAGGGAGGATGGTGTGATTTTGTCTTATGTACTTTGGACCAGTTCCTGGAGAAGGACATCATGCTTGTTAAAGTAGAGGGCCAGTGAATAAGAGGAAGTCCCTCAACAAGATGGATTAACACAAGGGCTACAACACTGGGCTCAAACAGAGCAACAATTGTGAGGATGGTACAGGACTAGGCAGTGTTTTGTTCTGTTGTGCCGACTCAAGTCACGTAACAACAGCAGCATATTATTGTCATACATACTGTAATTGTCATGCTTAGAACAACACACTAACTGCCATTTGTTGAGTTTCTATTTGGGGACAAGTTCTGAGTCTGTCTCCACCATCCCTGGGCTCAGACACAGCCAGAGACTAATGGGGCATAGAAAGCCCAGACAAGTCAACTGTCTTGCTAGAAGCATCCCCCACCCCGCTCCTTCTGCACTCCCACCAGGCCTCTTTCTAGCTACTAGTCCACCAACTCGCCTCGCAGAGCTCTGGCTGGTGCCTGGATTTGCAGAGTCCTGAGGTGGGAGGGGTAGGGTTGGAGAGCCTGTCCAGGGACTGGGGTCTTTCCTCAGCAAGGCGGTCCTTAGATCAAGGTGAAAGGAGTGGGGGGAGGGGGCAGAGGCCAGAAAGGCAAAGGCTGAAATGAGCTGGGGGCCATAAAGCAAAGCGAGGGCTGTACAGAAAGGCGGATGTCCAGGTCCAGGGGCCAGGTGTGGGCAGGCAGGAGAGGCAGCCCAGGGCCCAGCTAGACCAGGGTGGGGAAGGTGAGTTTCCACGTATCGGGGTCAAGGTCCGCTATGTCGGAAAGTGACCGCTGGGAGCCTGGAGCTCCCGGCGGGGTCCAGCAGCCGCAACCTCCCGGGGTGCCCAGGAAGGCAAGGGTTAAGGGACGGCTGCAAGTGGCTGCCGGTGTGGATGGTGGACCACCCCAAGGCTGTCGGGGTCACGAGGAGCCAAGCTGACTGTTGGGTCCCAAGACTTGGCGCAGCCCCGAGGGCGGGCACCGAGAAGGCTGCAGCCACCGATGGGCGGCGCGCGCAGCCAACCGTGGTTGGCTTCGCGGCCCACAGCATCGCCTCCTCGCTGCGTGCACCAATGGTGAGCAAGAGGGGTGGGGCCTAAGGACAGCTGCGGCGGCGTAGGGGAACCCGATACCCGGAAGTCAGCGGTGGCGGCGGCGGCTGTGGTGCAAGCGGTGGTGGTGAGTGCGCTGCGGGAGGCCTGGGCCGGCGGACTCTACACCCCACGGAGCCGGCCTGGGCTTGGGGGTTCTGGGAGGGTCGGGGCCGGGCTTCTTGGTTTGGCATCTCGAGGCGTTGACTGGAAATGAAGCACCAGGCCCGGGACTCTGTCGGGACCTGGGAAACCAGATCCAACCCCCCGCCGATTGATAGCACCCCACGCTATTTGCAAGGCGGTTCGATGAACCCCGCCTGGATCAGGGGTGGGTGGCCACTGGTAGGCACGGCCTCCGTGCGCTGGAGGAACTGAGTCCGGGGGAGAAACTGCGTGGTCACTGCAGGGTGGGCGGGCTGTGGCCTCGGGCCAGCATCAGCTCTGGAGTCAGTGACAGCTGATGCCTGTCAGAATAGGACGGCCAGTGCTGGGTCATCTTGTGCCTGCAGATGGCCTTCCTGAATTGTCTCGGGTATATAGATGACTCCCCCTGCCTAAACAGAGTGGGCAGCTGAGAGGGTTGCCCCTTAACAGGCTTAGACTTGCGCGTGCTCTATGCCTCTTTTACTCACGGAGAGTGGGCACCACTGGCCTGTGGCAGAGACCCCCCATCCCAGGCCTTTCCTGTGCTTCCTGCTGGGCCAGGACACTTGATTTGAGAGAGCCTCCTGTCCTTGGGTAAGTCACTGAGCCTCAGACCCACTTAGGGGTGGGGGAAGTGGGCTCAGTAAAGCCCAGCTTTTGCCTCTTTTGCTGCTGCTGCTGATTAGCCTGAGGGTCCTCTTTCTTGAGCAGTCGGGATAGTAACTAAGAGGGGGCCACAGCTGGGCAGGGCTTTGTAAGCACTTTTTGTGCACTTGCTTATTAATCTTCTGGGCAGCCTGTTGAGGAGAAGAATCAGCCTGAGGGAACAGATGGTGTTCCCAAGGTCGTTCCTGCTGGGTCCAGTTCCTGGGGCCTCTGTTCTACTGGATCTGTCTCCCAGTAGTCTTCCTACATCAGACAGGTGGTGGTGGCTGGAAAGGGGCAAAGCAGACCTGGGGAAAATGGCCATGAGGAGCCTCTACTACTCTCCACCCAGGATCCCTGTGTTCTGGCAACCCTAGTATGTGTGTGTGTGGGTGTGTGCCCCAGTTCTCTAGCTTCTTGTTACTGGCACATTTGCTTATTGCAGGTCCCTTAGGTAAAGCCCTAGCCTGCTCAAGTTCCCATCATTGATGGGTTGTTGTTTTGATTACATTTCACATTGTAATCATCTGTAGTATTATGGGGACTGGCTCCCATGCCAGCTTCTACACTGAATGTGAGCTCTCTGAGGGTGGACCTGGTGCCCCAAGTGTCTGCCTGCTGGTACTACTTCTGACAACATCTAATGTCTTGAGGGGAACCCCAGAGTGGGTATGGAGAGAAATATTCAGTGTAGGGAGGTGGGGGGCTTCTACACATGAGGGTGCAGGGGACAAGCCTACCTGCACAGCCACCTTTATCAGTGACATTCCTGCGTGAGAGGGCTAAGATCTGGTCTTTAATAATGTGTTTCTCAGCACATGAGGTCACACAAAGAGGCTGATCATGTCAGAACAACCCAAACCCAGTACTATGGAGTGGATTCTGGCTCATGGTGACCCTGTAGAACAGAGTAGAACTTCCCCAGACTGTTGCTCATGCTGTACATTTTTTTTTTTTTTAAGGTTTTTATTATGGATTGAGTGAAAGTTTACAGGGCACATCATCAGTTTCACATTCAACCATTCATATGACTTGTTTCATTACATTGATTATAATCCCCTCCATACAT
>NW_006408858.1:1822189-1830200 GCF_000296735.1 Chrysochloris asiatica | reverse complement strand
TTTTACATTTATCTGTGGATATCCAGGGCTCATGTATGCGATTACTAACAAGCATTACTGAATAATCAGATGAGGGACAGTTTGCTATGTCTGCTAGGTGGCTAAAGTCTGATTCTCAGAGCCTATGGTTTGGACGGTTTGCAACGCTTGGGCCCACAGGGGCTTGACCTCCTGACTGGGTCTGCACGGTCTGCATCAGATTCCCCCTTATTTATTCTTTGTTTAAGGGACGCTGCCTGTCTTAGGCAGTCAGTGCGAATTCCTCAGTTTTACCTGTCATTGAAACTCATTGCACATGCTGTACATTTTTATGGGAGTGGACAGACACCTCAGAGTAGCTGGTGGGTCTGAACCACTGACCTTGTGGTGAGTCTCCTAGCAATTAACCCCCTGTGCCACCAGGACTTCTTCCCAAACCACAGGTTGTCAGTGCAACTTCTAGTCTTTTTCTCTACACTCTCTTTGGAGATTACGAAAAAGTACAAGTACATTCATGCTTAAAAATAAGGCTGGCCTTCAGCTCTCCTGGAACACTGCTAACACTACTAATCAGTCCCTCAAGTCTTCCGTCCTTTGCATGCCTTTTCTCTTCTCACCATCTCCCCAGGGTTAGTGGCAACACCCCTCCTTGCTCATTACAATGTGGGATGCAGTGGCCAGGCTGGGCTGGGCCGTCTTGGAGGAGAAGAATCAACCTGAGGGAACAGCTAGTGTTCCCAAGGTAGTTCTTACTGGGTCCTGTTCTTGGGGCTTTTGTGTTTTGCTTCCTGTGCTTTGGACAGTGACAAGGTGCCAGACATTCTGGTGTGAGACTAAGTCGATGCGCCTGAAACATCCTTAAAGACATAGAAGAGAACATGACTGTAGGCACACTAGAGGGTATGGCAACTTAATGGTGAAGCAGGGCAGGGTAAGACAGCAGTTGGTCTGATGCTATGAATATGGACAGACGTCAGGACTTTGTCAGCCAAAGCCCCAAACAGCGACACCATGTTCCTGAGGTGTTTGCCTCCTCTGCTGGCAGCCGCCTGCAGCACACGTGTGTGGAGAGCAGTCCCGCCCCAGAGACTTCCACAACTGATGCCAGAGTCTGGGCAGAGGCGATAGTGTGAGACTGCAAGGAAGGAGTTCTTGTCTTGGCCAAGTTGGCTTGTGTCCACCTATGAATTGACTGGAAGCTGGCTGGCAGACTCCATTGTGCCCAGGCTGACGAGTTGATGACTATTTAAAAAGTTTTCCCCAAAGGTGCAAAGTATTTGGCATATAATTCAGCATGTTCAAGGACTCTGGACCTCTTATAGTAGAACAACATGACAGGGAACTCGGAGGCTCATGTTCCCAGATAGTTAGGTGCCTCTGACTCTGTATACTGGTGGTAATCCTACCCTCCCTTCTCCCTACAACACACACACACACCACACTCTGTCTACACCTGTGCATCCCATTCAATTCCTGCTACCAGGGGATTGAGTCCATGTTTGTCTGTCCATCAGCTCCCTTTTGCCTTTTCTTTTTTACAGCAACATGGATTTATTTGTTCGTTTACTATTCAGTGATGTTGTTGTTAAGTGCCATGGAGTCGGTTCCAACTCATAGTGACTCTGTATAGGGTTTCCAAGGAGTGGATGGTGAGTTTGAACTGCCGAATTTGCTGTTCAAACAGATCTTGCTGTTTAGGGCATTATCCTGCAATACCACACCAGGACTCCTACTATTCTATTGTTGTTGTTGTTAAGTGCCGGCAAGTCAGTTGCAACCCTGTATAGGGGTTTCTGAGGCGTGACTGGTGAGCTTGAACTGCCGACCTCGCAGTTCAAACAGCTTTGTAGTCTCGCGCAGTAACCCACAGCATCACAACAAATCCTTCTAAGGGAAGAACTTTTTTTTTTCTTTCAAACTTTGGTGTGAATTGGGTAAAGATTTCCAGAGCAGACAGGTTTCTATTCTACCATTCAGATACATTTAGTTTCATTTCATTGATTATAATCCCCACAATGTAACATCACTCATCCCACTTCCTCTTTGTTTCTCTTTTCCAGTCCTCCTCTTTTCCTAACCCTTCTGAATTCCTAACCCTTTTGATCTCAAATAGCTGATTATATTAAGGAGTGCATACCTCCCTAGCACTGTTGTTCCCCTTATACATCATCTATCTATTGTTTGGCTGAAAGTTGAGCCATGAGGGTGAGTTCATTTCTGGACCTGAGGGATGACTCCATAGTCTTGGAGATTCCTTTAGTCCCTGTCTGACTAGCAAACCTGGTTTTTTTTAATTTTTTATGATTTTGAGTTTTGTTCCACATTTTTCTCCCACTCTTTCTAGGACTTTCTGATGTGATCCCTTTCAGAGCAATTGGTAGTGGTAGCTGGATATCATGTAGTTCTCAGGGTCCCTTTTTGCCTTTTCACTTGATGAAGAAAAGTATGAACAAAAAAGGAGTTTGGGAGACTGAGTGACTGAAGGCCTGTTCCCACTCTGGGCTCTGGTGGAGCCAGGGACTTGGGTGGGGTTGGCGAAGTTTAATGAAAACTGGATATAGCCTGGTAGTCCACAGGCCTTTTTTGAAGGGTTTTGCATCAGGCTGAGCCCACTCTTATGGTTCAGTCTCTTGTTGCTTCTTCCCCCGCCTGAAGGACTGGACAAGAGGGGGGTGGAGGGGATGATAAGGCCAACTTCTTATAGGCAGGTGTTTGGAATAGATGATCCAGAACTAAAACATAAGACGAAAAAAATAGCCCATTGCCGCCTAGTTGATTCACAGAGGCCCTGTAGGACAGAATAGAACTGCTCCATAGGGTTTCCAAGGCTTTGTACATCTTTATGGAAGCAGATTACCTCATCTTACTCTACGGAATGGATGATGGTTTCAAACTGCCGACTTTTTGGGTAGCAGCCAAATGGTTAACCTACTGGCCATGCAGGCTCGTAAAGGAAAGTATACATGTTGTAAAAGTGCACACATGTTAAGGTTACTCTTGTCAGTTACCGTCCAGTGAATTCCAACTCATGGAGAACCCATGTATGCAGAGTAGAACTGCTCTATAGTTTTCAAAGCTGTAGACTTGCAGAAACAAAGCACCAGGTCTACCTTCTGCGGAAACTGAGTGGATTTGAACTGCCAACCTATTGGCTTGCAGTTGAGTGCTTAATCATTTGTACCACCCAGGGACTCCATGAAGGGTAGATTTTGTGATATGAACCCAGCTGGACAACCACCGTCTGCATCAGACTGTGGGTGTCACTACCAGCACCCACACATCTCTTAGGCCCCCTCAGTCTTTACTCTCAAATTGTTGACCCCTATTCTGACTCTAAGGAACCTTAGTGGTGCAGTGGGTTAAGTGTTGGACTGTGTGGACGTGGTGAGGAGGCGATTTCTGGCCTCTGACTTCAGAAGAGGCCCAAGCCAGTTCCTAGGAGGCGGAAGTCAGCCATGCCTAAAACCTCCAACCTTTACCAGTTCTGACACCAACTGTCCCTTTCATGACACTCTCTGCTTTTCTTCTGGGTTCGATAATCCACTGCAATGGCCATATAGAACATATAGACAGTACTCATGATTATGGGGTTTATTAGGTAAATTCAGGATCAGAATACAGTCCTTTGGGTCAGGAGTGCCTCTTCTCACCTGTGCCCACAGACTCACCTGTCTCTGGTACTTGGCCTCTCAGCCACACAGCCCTTTGGCCTCTGCCCTGTTTGGGCAAGTGTTACACAATGCTTTAGTGCTGCTGATAAATACCCAAAGGGCACCTCATTCTGCAAGTCCACAGCGCTGTCTCAAGCTCTGCCATCTCTGCTGTCCCTGCTTCTCTGCCACTTCACCCTTTTGCTGCTCTCACCACTGCTTCTCTCTGCAAGGGTGTCAGGGTCCAAAGGACGTGATCTGCTCATGACTCTTCTTTCTTGATGGTTGTGAGATAGCCTATTCCTGCTGGCTCATTTAAAACCCAGTGGAATGGTGAAACTGACCAACCCCCATGTTAGAGCCCCATACTCCTTAATTGCATGGCCCCACCCAGTTATTTGGAGTCCTGGTGTCATGCTGTGGGATAATTTGCTGAACTGCAAGGTCAGTTTGAACTGCAAGGTTGGAGGTTGAAAACTCACTAGTAGTCCCTCAGAGACTCTATACTGTGCTACTATGAGTCAGAACTGACTTGCTAGCACTTACAACAATAACAACAACAACCCAGTTATTTGGTGGGAGTCACAAAGACTTTGGCTAGAAGAGCCATACCAAGTAAATTAACTGTACCACAGGCTGGTAGCCACAAGGTCAGTGGTTTGAATCACCAGTTGCTCATAGGAAGAAAGATAAGGCAGTCTGCTTTTGTAAATGTTTACAGCCTTGGAAATCACATGGGACAGGTCTACTCTGCCCTATAGTGTTGATGTGAACAGAATCTACTCAATGACAGTAAGTTTAGTTTTGGGTTGATTCTGACATTCCGTCCCCAAGATGGATCTCAATACAGGGATTGGACGGCATCTTCTACTGTCTGGTCTGTGACATTTTATGTACCTGTGATGGAATGCTCCCTTCCTCCTCCCCTCACACAGTCCTGGTATGTGGACGTCCCAGTGTTCTCTCGGTCAGGCTGCTGTGTTTTTTTACTTGAACCTGAGAACCAACAAGGGCAGACAACTTGATATTAACATACATTACAACAACATCCAGAATTCAACCCAGATATAGAATTATCGAATGTAAAACAAACCTACAAGACTGAAAATAGGGAACCAGATATATCAATTTACAATGAAATCAACTACAAAACCAAAAGAGGGAATAGTGTAGATCATAACTTCCAAATGGTGAGTAGATTTCAAGATAAAATAGACTGTTTTAAATGGGGAAACAAATTAATAAATTACAAGGTAACCTTAATAAATTACAAGGTACTACACCTTCACATCAAAGTAAAAAATGAAGAAAATCAGAAAGATTTAGTAAACATTAAAACAGCAACAACGAGGTGACCTCATTGGTCAGCTGGTTAGTGGAGGAGGGGGAAAGCAGCAATGAAGATAAGGGCTGAGTTCGACTGCTGTTCTATAGACTCCTGTCGACCAGGAGATGAGAGAGAGAAGAGAAAAGGCTGGTTGGTCCAAAGTGTGGTAAGACATGGGGACTTGGACATAGCCACAGAGGGCTAGAGCTCAGAGTGAAGTGTCCAGCTGATATGAACTGAGGGGAGATGTACAAGAACACCCAAACTTGTAGATAGTACTCATTCGACCTAGCCTCAATGGCTTGATGATCAGATCTCTACTAGAGGCAGATAAAAAAAATTTTTTTTTGCTAAAGGAAACAAGTGTAAATTGCTACAATTTGATGAGCTGGACATATGCTTATGGATGTAGTAGCTCAAAATACCAACTTAGAGGGAAGGGAATTCCTCAACATAACTAAGGGCATGTGGTGCTGTAGGATAAGCACTGGACTTCTAACCACAAGGATGGCAGTTCAAACCCACCAGCTGCTCCTTTGAAACCCTGTACTGGGTCGCTATGATGTCTTGTTGTTAAGAGCCATTGAGTTGGTTTCAACTCATAGTGACCCTGTATACTGTTTCTGAGGAGTGGCTGGTGAGTTTGAACTGCTGACCTTACAGTTTAAGCCGACCTTGCAGTCCAGTGCATGATCCAATGTACACCAGGACTCTGCTGGATGTCTTGTTGCTGTTGTTAAGTGCTGTTGAGTCGGTTCCAACCCATAGCGACCCTGTATAGGGTTTCCAAGGAGCAGCTGGTGAGCTTGAACCGCCAACCTTGCAGTTCAAACGGCTTTGCAGTCTGGCTCATTAACCCACAGCATCACACCAGGACTCTGCTGGATGTCTTAGCCAGAGCTATAAGGCAGTAAAAGGAAATTAAACACATGCACATTGGCAAGGAAGAGGTAAAGCTGTCTATTTGCAAATGATAAGATCCTATGCATAGAAAATCCTAAGACTCAGCAAGAAAATTATTGGGACTCAGTGAAAGATTCAGCAAAATGGCAGGCTACAAGATAAACATTAAAAAACCAGTTGAATTCCTTTACACTAATAAAGAGATCTCTAAAAATGAAATCAGGAAAACAGTACCATTTACAATAGCCATCCGAAAGGTGAAATACTTGGAAATCAATGTAATCAGAGAAACAAAAGACCTATACAAAGAACACTACAAAATACTTCTACAAGAAACCAAGAAAAACCTACAAAACTGGCAGAATATACTATGCTCATGGATAGGAAGACAACACTTTGAAAATGTCTGTGCTACTAAAGACAATCTATAGGTATCATGCAATCCCAATCCAGATTCCAACAATATTCTTTAAAAAGATGAAAAAACTAATCACTAACTTTATATGAAAAGGAAAGAGACCTCAGATAAGTGAGTTATTAATAAAAGAAGAACAAAATAGGAGACCTCTCACTTCCCAATCTCAAAACCTACCATACAGCCACAGTAGTCAAAACAGCCTGGTATTGGTACAATTAAGGCACATAGATCTGTGGAACAGAATTTAGAATACAGAAGGAAATCTCCACCTATGTATGGTCAGTTGATTTTTTGACAGGGCCAAAACACATTAGATAGGGAAGAGATAGTCTGTTCAGCAAATGGTGCTGGAAAAACTGGAAATCCATTTGCAGAAAAATGAGACAAGTCCCATATCTCACTCCATATACAAAACAAATCCAACGTGAATTAAAGACCTAAATGTGAAACCTAGAACTATAAAGATCATCAATGAAAACACAGGGATAACTTTAGAAGCTAAGGTATGTGACTGTCTTAGGCTGGGTTTTCTAGAGAAGCAAAGCCAGTGAAACGTATATATGTATGTATGTATGTATATGTGTGTATGTATATGCACACATATATATATTTGGAGTCCTGGTGTAGTGCTGTGGGTTAATGTGCTGGACTGCAAAGTTGGTTTGAACTACAAGGTCGGTGGTTCAAGCTCTAAAACAGGTGGCTATGGTTCGGGACCAACTCAAAGGCATTTAACAACAATACATATATCTCTATAAAGAGACATTTATTATCAAGGAAATGGTTTACAATTGTAAAAGATCCTTTTACAATTGTAGAGTTCCAGATCCCTAGTGGAAGAGAGAGCGCTCATCATCCCTGCATTAGGAGCAGACCACACCCCCAAGTAAGCATCCTTTTTATTGATTGACTGTTCATAGCCAACAGTCATAGAGTAAACTATGCTTGTATTAGGTGTCATCACCATGGGAATAAGCACATCTCAACTACTAAACCTTTGGAAATCCTGGCCTAGTCAAGACACAAAACCCAAACTATTATGGCATAAATATACTATCAAACATAACTGACAACACACAAACAACAGAAAACAAAGGCCACTGATGTGCATCAAAAGATTTCACCGAAAGGTTATAAAGAGATTTCACACACTAGGAAAAATGTTTTGCCATGACACATCAGATGAGGGACTACTCTACAATTTATCAAAAACTTGAACACCTCAACAAGAAGAAGACAAATAATCCAGTTAAAAAATGGGCAGAGGGCATAAACAAACACTTCATTAAAGAAAACATTAAGGCAACCAACAAACATAGGAAGAAATATTTAAGATCATTATTCGTTGTTGTTGGTGGTTATGTGCTGTGAGTTGGTTCTGACTCGTAGTGACCCTGTATAGGGTCTTTGAGGCTGTAAATCTTTCCAGGAGCAGAAAGCCTTATCTTTCTCCCTCGGAGATGCGGGTAGATTCGAACTGCTGACCTTATGGATAGCAGTTCCACTCATTACCTACTACACTACCAGAACTCCTTTCACTAGCCATTAGAGAGATGCAGATCAAAACAAAATGAGATGTCATCTTACCCTAGCATTGATTGTTGTTGTTGTCAGGTGCCATCGAGTCGGAACCGACTCATAGCGACTCCATGCACAGCACAACGAAACAATGTTCGATCCTGGGCCAACCTCACCACCGCTGCCACCCCCGAGTCCATCAATGATGCCACCTGG
>NW_006408858.1:1817820-1819258 GCF_000296735.1 Chrysochloris asiatica | reverse complement strand
CTGATAGGATCAAGATATATAGAAGATATTATCAAGATACAATCAAGATGTTCTCTCCTAATCCTATCATTCCTGGTACAATCAAGATAAGCTTTCTCAAGATGGCGGCTCCTGGGACCCTCCTACATTGCTGGTGGGACTGTAAAATGGTGCAACTACTGTGGAAAACAGTATGGCACTTCCTTAAAAAGTTGGAAATAGAAATACTGTATGAGCTAGCAAACCTTCTATTTGGCATATAGCCTCAAGAAATGAAAGCTGTGATACAAATAGATATGTGCACACCCATGGTCATTGCAGCACTATTCACAGTAACAATAATGGTTAAACAAACTTTGACACATACACACAATGGAATACTTTTTTTGCAATACTGAAGAATAATGATAAATCTGTGAAACACTTCATAACATGGATGAACCTATAGGGCATTATGCTGAGTGAAATTTAGTCAGTCACAAAAGGGCAAATATTATATGAGACCACTGTTGTAAAAAGTTAAGGGAAAACAAACAAGATGGTGGATCAGGTGGAAGTGCAGTGAGGAGCTCCGTCAGCAACAACACAGAATACCAGATCAAGCAGGCTCAGGGGATGGTTCCAGAACTCTGAACCACATATAAAGGAATATTTAGAAGGTTGGAAGACTTACAGCTAGGGGAATTTGTAGCAGAAACAAGAAATCCATTGCTTTCTAATTCAGGATGCTCAGGTGCTCCCAGAGACACCATTTTGGGCAAGACCAAGCAGCGGAAGGATCAGAGCAGCCATGGACGCCTGACAGAACCACAGAGATAAAGGTGTGGACATTCTTTTCCTTTGTTATCTGTTCATTGGTCTCTCGCTATCTGTGCACCTCCATTCTGGTGACTAGAGGGGGTGTCTGAGCGAGTGAATACCCCACCCCCACCCCCAGAGGGTTCTACTATGCATGTGGACATTTCTCCTTGAAATTTAAAGTGACAGTTTCCACTTAAAACCAAATGGCCACAGCTGGCTCTGAACTGTTTATCACTAGGAAAAAGGCCTGAATGGGGATTGTGGAGCGGGACAGGCAGACTAAAAAGGAAATAGGCCGAAAATTGAATCCTGAGTTATGTTACAATGACTAACAGTGGCATCTTGAAATTTCTCAGAAAGAAGAATGAAAAGGGAAGCCCATCTCCTGATCACTGCTACCTGGAGGCAATCAGAAAGCATAAAAAATATGAAAACACACACCCATCTAAGTATTAAGGCCACAGATAACTCCTGAAGCATAAAAAATATGAAAACACACACCCATCTAAGTATTAAGGCCACAGATAACTCCTGAAACAGAAACAGATGACCATATCAGCACATGTCCAGAAACGAGATAAAGTGACTGAGGCAAATGAGCTGGAAGTAGACATACACTCCATACTGGAAGATGGGCAGGCTTTGGAAATGCCTGAGA
>NW_006408858.1:1798872-1817110 GCF_000296735.1 Chrysochloris asiatica | reverse complement strand
AGGCAAGAAGACAATGGGAATACATATATAAAACCCTGAAAGGAAAAAAAAACTGCCACCCAAGAATCCTCTACCCAGCAAAGCTGTTAATCAGATATGATGGTGTAATCAAAACATTCCAGGATAAACAGAAGCTAAAGGATTTTGCCAAAGCCAACCCTGCTTTGAAAAACATCCTAAAGGAAGTTCTGTGGACTGAGAACCAACAAGAACAGACAACTACAGAATGCTGGACGTGGCAGCATCACTCTGAACTCGATCGACAAAAGCAAGAGTCAAGAACAGAATAAAATTATAAGAACAGAGGATCTGGGAGGTCAATCTATGATCAAAACAATTACAATGTTAAAGAAGGCAAACACAGAGGAATAGAGATCCAGGTGGTGGGAAGGTTCAGGTAGATTACAGGATAAATTAGACTGTCTTAAATGGAGGGAAGAGTTAATGTAACCACAACAATGGGGTTGGGTAGGGGGTTTTGTTTGGGTGTTGGGGAGGGCAATGCAAGAAGGGGGAGGAGGTGGAAGAACAAGATAGATAGGGGAACACTGAGACAGGTTTGCATGGCCTAGTGGGACAGAGGTAAATAGTGATGCATGCTCAACCTTGGAACAACAGGGTTCTATGATACAGGGGTCTAGATATAGCTTGAAGAGGGAAAATAATACTAAAATGCCTGACTGTCTTATGAATATTGGTTTCCCTTGCCAACTATTGTAAAATAGACACTTGAGTGGGATAGAATGGAATGTTGGGAAACATGATTAGAGAAAACTTGTAAGCCTGTCTTCAGCCTATAACTGATTGGAGTACCTAAAAGGGGTTCTAGAACTTGCCCAGTGAAATAGGCCTCATGCAAAGCCTTTACAGAGTATAGGAACCTTAGGTGGAATCCTGAGTCCCATTCAGAACCTTATGAGGTGGGACGTTCCCACTAGAAAGGACAAGCAAACCAGCCTGGAACAACTACAGTGATAGAAGATACATCTTCAGAAAAAGATCATCAGAAAAAACCCAAAACAAAAATGTCAGCATGACTGGCTACTGCTAGAATAAATAAGTTGTTCACCAGGAAGACATTAAAGCAAGTAATCAAGTTCCTTCAGGACAAACCCCCCCTAAGACTGAAACTCAAAGGGAACACATAAACAAGCATGTAAGCTTGCTGGTGACCACATTGGTCTACTGGTGTGTGTAAGAGGGGGAAAGGCAGCAATGAAGAAATGGGCTGAGTTCAACCACAGTCCATTGACTCCCGTCGACCTGAAGATGAGCGAGAGAAGAGGAAGGGCTGGATTGTCCAAAGTGTGGTGAGACCTGAGGACACTTGAGCCCATGGACAAGGACATAGCCAAAGAGGGCTAGAGCTAAGAGTGAAGCATCCAACTGATATGAAGTGAGGGGAGATGCACAAGAACACCCAAACTTGCAGACAGTACCCATTTGACCTAGCCTTGATGGCTCGATAATTAGAACTCAACTAGAGAAGATTACACACACACACAAATTTTTTTTGATAAAGGAAACAAGGGTAAATTGCTACAATTTGATGAACCTGACCTATACTCAGAGAGGTAGTTACTCTAACTACCAACAGAGAATGAAGGAGTCTTCACATCAAGTATCAATGTTATCCCCTCTGTACACAGGGTAGATAGGGACGGACTTAGACATTGGCTACCTAAAATAAGGGGGTGATAAAGGCACAAAGTGACTGGCTTACAAGGTTTCAAGAGGGAGTTTAGTTTAAGAGTATGTGGGGAAAGAGAGTCCCCCTGAACAGATTTCATCTTGTCTAAATGGGTCTGGTAAAAAGAGATGGGGATAAGATTCTTATGATTCAATAGTGAATAATTGTTATCATGACTAATTGCAACTGTCACCATTGTAAAGGTAGAAGTTTTGTAACAAAAACAGGGGAGTGGTTACTCTTACAGTCCAGAAACAGATGACCCTAGGATCATCAAGGAAGAAGAGCACAAGTGGAATGAGAGACCTTATCCAGAGAAGCAGTGACACCAGAGATGGAGGCAGAGATGGGGACATAGAGAGGGAGCAGCTGAGGACTCTAGATTCATGGGAAGTAAAGGTCTAAGAGATGGTGACCAGGAGGTAGACTTACAGAATGTGCCCTTTGGTGGTGTAGGTGGTGTAAATTATTATACATGCCTGAGTGTTTTGAAAAAAAAAAAAAAAAAGCTAAAGTGAGTAGAGAGAAATACTGTTAAGTGATGGTACATGGAGGGGATTATAATCATTGTAATGAAACAAGTTGTATGATTTGTTGAATGTAAAACTGATGCTCTGCCCTGTAAACTTTCACTCAGTCCACAATAAAAACTTAAAAAATAAATAAATGAAAAGTTAAGGAAGGTTTTCTTGCTAAAAGAAACTGTCTATGATGGTTACCAGGGGTGGGAGGAAAGGAAAATTTATCCACTGGGTAGAGTTAACACATGTTAACTTGGGTCATGGGGAAGGTAATATACAGCAAGAGGGAGGTTAGCAGAGGAAAAATGAAGGAATGGAAGACACAGGGAGGAATGCAAGAGTTAAAGTGCCTCGGCAACCTAAGACAGAGCCATTGCCATGCTGCAATGAGTTTCAATGACGGGTAAGACAGAGGAATTCATACTGACCGCCTAAGACAGGCAGCGTCCCTTAAACAAATAATAAATAAGGGGGAATCTGTGGCAGACAGTGCAGACCTGGTCAGGAGCTCAAGACCCTGTGGGCCCAAGCGTTGCAGACTGTCCAAACCATAGGCTCTGAGGATCAGACTTTGGTCACCTAGCAGACATAACAAACTGGCCCTCATCTGATTATTCAGTAATGCTTGTTAGTAATCTCATACATGAGCCCTGGATATCCACAGATAAATGTAAAAACCTTCCCTAGAAGCCGAGACGGTAAAGTCCAAAAAAGCAAAGTTTTTCCATGCCCCCTCAAAAAAAAAAAAAAAAAAAAAAGCTAAAGAGGATAGAGAGAAACACTGTTAACTGTGGTATATGGAGGGGATTATAATCAATGTAATGAAACAAGTTATATGAATGGTTGAGTGTGAAACTGATGTTGTGCCCTGTAAACTTTCACTCAATCCACAATAAAAACCTTAAATTAAAAAAAAAAAAGAAGTTAAAGTGAATAGGGTTACATACTGTTAACTGATGGCACATGGAAGCGATTGCAGTCACTTGAAGTGTATGATTTGTTGAGTGTGGGACTGATGATCTGTTCTGTAAACTACTCAATGCACCATAAAAATTAAAAACAACAAAAACAACAAGGAACTGACTAGAAGACAACAATTGCTGCTGATTGGACAGATGAAGTTTACTGCCATGTAAGAAGTGTTGCAGATAAATAAGCCACAAGGATCAGAATTCAGTACTAAAATTGGTCATTCCTGGACCAAACCAAATCTACCACTCACTGTTCAGTTGATTCCAACTCATAGGACCAGAACATAGAGTTTCCAAGTCTGTCAATTGTTTCAGGAGCAGACTGCCTCATTTTTCTCCCTAGAAGCACCTGGCAGATTCAAACCACCGACCTTTCAGTTACACCATGTCCCTTAACCCAGTGGTGTCATCAGAGCTGCTTGATTCATGGACAAGGGCATGCAACTGACCAAATATCATGAGATGCTCAATGATCAGGGGATGCAAATGAAACCTGCCCACTGCATTGTTGCACCTGGGCCAGGTCGGTAGTGCTAGTGTCGTACCTGAGGGAGCCAGCACCCCTGCATGGCAGGTGGGGGTTCTACATGTGTCACCCCTGATCTAGTGATCCCCCTTTAGGGTGTTTGTCCTAGGAATGTCATTGGACCACCTGCCGAACATATATGCACACAGTCTCCTATGGCACTGTGGAAGGGGTGGGAACTTGTCCAGACTGAAATGCCAACCCAGCTGAGAGGTGGGAAAAGTCCACCTGGCACAAGGGGAGAGGGCTGTGTGGCAACCACCAGCCTGGGATGGTCAGGATGAACTGACACACAGCCAGTCAGATACTGCTTGTGTGTTAATCCCTCAAAACGCAACATATTTGTATCTGTTTTGCTTACTGTGTGTATGTAGATATTTTCCAGATATTTTCCTGGGTGACCTGGAGGTGGGAGTAATCACCGTAGATCCTCCTGCCCTTAGGAATGGCCCCTTGGGGGCAGCAGGAGACACTGAGCGTTGGGCTCAGATATCTTAGTGGCCAGATGAGGAGGCAGTAGGCATGTGAGGCTGGGAGCTGGGAGAAGGAAGAGGGGAACTAATAGACTGTTTTTAAAAAATAATAATGATTTGGTTTACTATTTTGCAGTGGTTTGTACACGTCCAGTTTGGTGACTGTGGCGGCATTCTTTGAGTTATGCTGCCATTCTCCTCTTCCTTTCCTGAGTTGTTCCTTCCCCCCATTGATATAAACTCACTGACCCCTGAGGCTCCTGTCTAATCTTTTGAGTGGCTGTTGTTAGTTTGATGCCACCAAGTTCTTAAAAGAGCATTATTGTTGTTGTTGTGAGGAGGTTCCTACTCATAGTGACCATGTATAGGGTATCCAAGGAGCAGCTGGTAGGTGGATTTGAACTACCGACCTTGTGGTCCATACCAATCTTGCAGTTCAGTGTTTTATCCCACAGTGCCACATCAGGACTCCTAAAAGAGCTTAATGCTTGTAAAGTGGAAGTAGTAATAGTAGTGTCAGAACTTGTGTAACTTCGGGGGGGCAATGCCCAAGGTCAGCCCAGATTCTCATGACATGGAGGTCAGACATATCTCCTTTCTCTAAAAAAACGAAAATAAATTTTTTCTCACCAGTTCTACCCGAGCTGATTTCCATGAGGTAGAGGTCGGAGGTCAGACATACTTCCTGTCATACCAATTCTACCTGCTCTTCCTCCTGTGGTACTCTCCACTTCTCTGCTGGGTTCCATAGTCCATTCATTGCCTCAGAGCCCGAGTAGGACAGAGGCTGCACTGACCCGAGAGGCCTGTCTGCGGGCACAGTTGAGAAGAAGCTGTCCTGACCGAAGAACTAATCCAGAATCTTCCCTGGTCCTGAATTGTAACCTGTTACTCCCCTAATAAACTCCCACAACTGAATTTAATCTGTGAGTTCTATGTGGCCATGGCAACGAATTTTCAAGCCCAGCAGAGAAATAGAGAATGACTGGGAGAAACGATTGGCTTCAGAATTTGTAAAATGAGGCATGTCTGACCTCTGTTTCAGGGATCAGCCTTGGCTGATGTTTTCATGAGGTTATACAATATTTGCTCTTTTATGATTGACTTATTTCACACAACATAATGTCTTCAGACCCCATCTATATTGTAGCCGGTATACAGGCATCATTTCTTTTCCATACAGTGGAATACTGCGTGCTATTCCAGTGTATGTATTCACCACGTTTTACATATCCATTCATCTGTTGGTGGCCGTTTAGGTTGTTTCCACCTTCTGGCTGTCATGACTGGTGCTGTAGTGAACATTGGTTGTATGTTTCTGAGTAGATAGGCTTTTGATATATCAGTGCTGGAGAGAGGTCACTACAGTGGAGGGTGGGAGCAAGTAGGTGGCAGAGGCAGCCCAGGAGAGATAAAACTAGTGGCCCCAGTGGGGTCTAGGACACAGAGGAGGCTGGCTATGAAATGATGAGGGAGGGCAGGGGTTGGAGGACTGTATATCTAGACTCAACCACGTTCTAATAGCACTGTGGTCTGTCCCAGACCCTAACTTGTGCCTGGTCTCAAGCCTGGCTGAGACAACAGCAAAGAGTCTGCTCCCATCCCAACCCCACCCCCAGCCAGTTTCTTCTTCCCTGTCTGGGTTAGCAGTGATAGCTTGGACCCTCTAGCTTGCTGCGTATCCCACATGGGACAACAGTTTTACACTCAACGTTTCATTGCAATGATTACAGTCTCATCCCTGCATCATCATTCAACAGTATTTGCTTCTAGTCCCTCTGCCTTTTTATGTGTGTGTGTGTGTGGGGAGTGGGTGGATGTACACAAAAACACTCAGGAATATATAATCATTTAAACAACCAACCAAAGAGCATGTTCTGCAAGCCTGCCTTCTGGCCTCCAGCACACAGCCTTTCCCTTTCCATGAGTCTAGAGTCCTCAGGGGCTCTATCTCTTCCTGTCGTCATCTCTACCTCCATCTCTGGTGTCGCTGCTTCTCTGGATAGGGTCCCACTTTCCGCTCGTGCTCTTCTCCCTTAATGGTTCTAGGGTCCTTTTTTCCTAGAATGTAAGATTAACTGTTGCCCCTTTTTGTTGCAAAACTTCTACCTTTACAGTTGTGACAGTCGCAATTAGTCATGATAACTGTAATTCACTGTTAAATCATAAGAATCTTATCCTCATCTCTTTTTACCAGACCCATCTAGACAAGATGAAAGTTTGCATCCTTTTTGGTTATTGTAAATCTATAGTAAATATATCCTGAAGAAGGACATCATGCTTGGTAAAGTAGAGGGTCTGTGAAAAAAGAGGAAGATCCTCAGCAAAATGGATTGACACGGTGGTTGCCACAATGGACTCAGAGAGCAATAATTGTGGGAGTGTTTCCTTCTGTTGTACACAGGGTTGCTACGAGTTGGAACTGACTCAACTGCACCTAAGAATGACATGCAGAAGTATGTTATTATTGTTTTGTTGTTGGTTACCATTGAGTCATTTCAACTAGGTAGAACTGCTCCATAGGGTTTTCAAGGTTCTAAACTTTTGGAAACAGATCTCCAGGCCTGTCTTCAGAGGCACCTCTGCATGGCTTCAAATTGCCAATCTTTTGGCTAGTAGTTGAGTAGAGCATTTAACATTTTGCACTGTCCTGGAACTTCTAAAGTGTGGTATAAAAAACAAAAACCCACTGAGTCTGTTCTGACCCATAGTTACTCTATACAGGGTTTCTGAAATTGTCCGTCTTTGCAGGAGTAGACAGCCTGATCTTTCTCCCACAAAGCGGCTGGTGGGTTTGAACTGCCGACCTTGTAGTTAGCAACCCAGCATCTAATCCACAGTGCTACCAGGGCTCACTTTCTCTGAATTCTGTGAGTTGTTCCAGCAAATTAATGGCCCCACAGAGGCAATGAGAGCCAGCAAAGGACTGGTAGTCGCTAGTTTGGCGGTCTCTGACCCAGCTCTGGGTCTGTGAGAGTATTGTGTAACCTGGTGAGGAGGATGGATGAGCGAGAAGGCAAGGACGGGACCCATTTTCACTTTGGGAATCTTACTCACTCTAATCCTGACAACATAGCAATCAGTGAAGGTGGGATTTTCCCACTGTGCTTCTGGTTTAGAGCAGCACTCCTCACTAGTGCACACCTGCAGCCATCTTGGCATTTTCTCCCTGGTGCCCTTGACCTGTCTTTGATCAGATCTGTCTCCCTTCTTGCCTGTCTGTCTGCATTGTTTTCTTGCCATATTGTTTATAGATGCTGCTTAGAGAGAGATTTGAGGCTTGACTCAACTTGAGAGCCTTGTTCTTCTTAAAAAAGGGCATTTGTGAGTAATTGTTATCAGACTAATTGCAACTGTCACAATTGTAAAGGTAGAAGTTTTGTAACAAAAACAGGGGAGTAGTTAATCTTACAGTCTAGAAACAGATGACCCTAGGATAATCAAGGGAAAAGAGCACAGCGGATTGAGAGACCTTATCCAGAGAAGCAGAGACACCAGAGATGGAGGCAGAGATGGGGACATGGAGAGAGGGAGCAGCTGAGGACTCTAGATTAATGGGAAGTGAGGATCTAAGAGATGGCAACCAGGAGGTAGACTTGCAGAATATGCCCTTTGGTGGTGTAAATTATTATATATGCCTGAGTGTTTTTTTTTTTTTTTTTTTAAAGCTAAAGTGAATAGAGAGAAATATTGCTAACCGATGGTACATGGAGGGGATTATAATCATTGTAATGAAACAAGGTGTATGATTTGTTGAATGTAAAACTGATGATCTACCCTATAAATTTATACTTAATCCACAATAAAAACCTTAAATAAAAAAATGGGGCATTTGTGACCATCAGATGCTAGGATGAAGGCCCCATTGATCCCTCTATGCAGTGGGGGGAAAAGGTGGACCCCAGCCTACAGAGAGTACTTAGCAGGGGAGAACAGGCTTGAAATTGAGGGTGCGCAGCTGTCTGGGAATAGTTCTAGAAAGCACTATCTAGCAGATGGGCGGGGAATGCCTGGAAAGAGTCCAACCCTCACAGCCAGCACCGTTTGCTAAGAATAATTCATATCAAACCTGGGACACTTCCTTCCTGGTTCTCTGAATTACCAGGTTACTAGACAGGAGAACACTAGCCGTGTTGTGACAGGAATTTGGAAAGACTTTTTCCACTGGTTTCTTAAAGAGAACAGGAAGCCCCTTGGCTGCCATTTTTGAAGATAGTCTTCATTCCTTGTAGATCATCCTGGCAGGGGTCCAGTTGTGCCCAGGGATGCCCAGGAGGCAGGAGGTACCTTTGCCATGTTCATGCTCCAGTTTGTGGGGACTGCCCTCCCAATACCAGATAAGGTCTAGGGGAGGGTGTGCCTGGATCACAAGTCAGTTTATTCAGTTTGCTCTGACTGGTTTGGGGTGCTATAGAAGGGTAAAGGGAGGCACAGCTGAGTGGGTCTCAATGTGGAATGGGACTTAGAAATGGATCATTACTGCAGCTGGAGGGACACCTGTGGTAAGGTGAGGGTCACCCTGCTTCATGTGGAAAGGGGGACTTTAATTCTGACAGGACACCGAACACTTCCTGTGTCATCATTGCTTACGTAAAGCTCCCCAAACCCCAAAGCCAAACTTTTGCAGTAGAGTTGATTCCAACTCGTGGTGAGCCTATAGGACAGAGCAGAACTGTGCCACAGAATTCCTGCTAATGGAAATCTTTTATGGAAGCAGACTGCCTCATCTTTCTCCCCCAGAGTGGCTGGTGAGTTTGAACCATTTCCCTTATGATGAACAGTCCACTGCCTAACTCACAGTACCACCAGGGCTCCCATTAAATGGGTGCCTATGCAGGATCTGGTGCAGGCATAGTGACGCTTGCATTGAGGCCAGGAATTAGCCAGCTCTCCACTTACTTTGTCATGGGCTTCCTACCCTGTGGAGGGCTGGTAGCCCCTGTTCTAAGGGAAGCAGTGAGGCCAGCAGGGCCACACAGAAGCTGCCTGCTAGCTCCCAGATGTTTCTATGACATGACTGGGATCTGGCAGGGCAATGCAGATGAGCACAGAGCTGGGCACTGAGGTGTCATGTTGTTGTTGTTGTTGTTAAGTGCCGTCGAGTCAATTCTGACTCATAGCAACCCTGTATAGGTTTTCCAAGGAGTTGCTAGTGAGCTTGAAATGCCAACCTTTCATGAGGTGGTCCAATTACCTGCTTCACCTCCATGGACAACCAGCAAGGCCCCATGGTTAGGAATGCCTCCATGTGCCCTACCCATCTTGCCATAATCCTCCTGTGACCTCTGCAGGACACAGATCACCCTGTGAAGTGCTCTGCCCAGGGAGGACATTCCCCAGCTGGCTCCTCCCTGCCCCAGGGCCCTGGGTCCCAGATGCCTACACATAAGTATCTGACCTGCCCAAAGACCCTTGTTCTGCAGCACCTGTCAGGGTGGGCATGGGGTGGCAGGGCCATGTGGTTGGAGAATATGGCCTTCCTTGCCTGCTGTCCCACCTGCTAGTCTTTTCAGCTGAGATGATCCCATGAGAAGACCACAGAGAACACAACTAGAGGGTTAGGAGAAGGGTTTGTGGATGCTACCTCAGACCCTCTGCAGATGTGGTCCCTGTGCCACTAAATAAGCAGAGCGGCGTTCGAAGGATGCTCCGATGCCAGCAAGGTGTTCTCTTGTGTGGCTGCCAACACCCCAGTGGGTAGCCAAAGCCTCTGGGAAGACCCTTGTTCCTGCCCTCAAACTGTGGTTGCCTGTGGCTCCAGGCATGGGGCAGAACACTGCAGGACCTGGTTGGGACACCCTTGGGTCTTCAGAGACTCCCACCAGGGGCTTCCACTTCCTTGCTGAGCCGGGGCAGGATGATTGACTCTAGGTGTGCTCTGGAACATCCCCTTGGGTGAGCTTCTCAAGGAGATGCTACCTAGCAAGGCGAAGCCTCAGTCCAGTTGGTGCGTTGGTGCCCATTGAAGCACCGCCAAGTCGGCCCACCTTCTGTTCCACTGGCTGCAGAGTCAACTAGAAGCAGAGAAGAGTGCTTTGCCAGGCAGCTCTATGGGTGGGCAGGTGGGCACGGAGCATCGAGAGCAGAGTGTCTCATGTATGTCAGCTGCACTTGTGCCCAGTCCACCATGCACAACCAGGAGGGCAGTGGCTCTCACAGCCTTGCAGGTCAGGATGGAGCCAGAGGGTGAGTCTGTGCACCCACTGGGTGGGCATCAGGGATGTTCCATGGTGGGAATCATGCTGGGAGAAGGGGCCTTGCACCCACATACACCTGCCAGATGTCTGCTGAGGGGCATATTGGGGACCTCAGTGAAGAGGGGTAAAGTGGTAAGAGGTAAAGCCAGGGAGGAGAGTGGACTGGCTCATGGCTGGAACAGGTGAAGGGCCAGTGGGCAGCTGGCCTGGTTTGAGTGGGCGGTGAGGGACTGGAGAGAAAGGCAGTTCCTGATGGTCCCCTCCCCAGGGGCTGGCTTTCCTCTGGTCCTTCCCTCCCAATGACGGCGTCTTCATCAAGGCCGCAGCGTTGGGCTCTGGGTCCACACCTCTGGTGCTAGGCCTGCCTGGAGACACGTCGGGGACTCTGTGAGGGACTGCAAGCTTGTGGTGGCAGCTGCCACTCGGACCCCGGAGCCTGGCTTATACCACTGCTCCGAGGGCTGGTGCTGCTCCTGCCGAGGTGGATGGATCTGCTGCAGGTGGGGAGCCCTTGGCATCTCACCAGTGAGCATCAGTGGCTGTCCCCGGCCAGAGGCTGTGCTCAGTGGCCAGGCATGTGACCGGACAAATGCTGTGTCTAGGTAGAGGCCAAGCAGCAATGGCCTTCTCCTCCAAGGTCTGCAGAGCAGGGCTGTCCCATGGGGCACAGTCCTCCGTCACAGTGGGCCTCGCTGCAGACCAGGGACACCAGGCCAGTGGGATCCCAGCAGGTCTGGCTGTCAAGCCTTCCTCCCACAGACAGTGCCAGCTGCCCTTCCCTCAGCATGGTCACCTGGGACAGACCAGCTCCCTGTGTCCTCTGTGCTGAGTGCTGAGATTTTCCCTCACCTAGACCTGAAGGAGGGAAATTGGAGGACCATCAGGCCTGGCATGTAGGGTCAGCCCTGCTTCCATCTCTATCTCTCTGCGCTGCATACATCATGATTCCGCTGTCCCAACCCATCAACTGTGCCTTGTGAACTCCCTGGTGTACTTCTGTCATTTCCTCTTCCCTGTAGGTATTTTCAAGGCATCCTGGTAATGCAGTGGTTAAAGTACTCAGCTGCTTACCCATAGTTCAAACCCATCAGTTGCTCCATAGGAGAAAGGCATGGTTGTTTCTGTCAAGTTTTCCAATCTCAGAAACTCCAACGGGCAGCTCTACTCTGTCCTGTAGAGTTGCTCTGAGCTGGTTTTCATCTTTGGTTTAATTGTCTAACTAAAGGGTGGTGGTTTTGTGTCATTGTCTGGTTATTCTAAGGTCTGAACAACCTGTGGCTCTTTCTGCTGGTTCATGCTTAGGGTTCTTTGTTTCTCTGTGTTATTGGTTCTTACGGACTGTTGTCCTAGAAAAAGAGAATTTGTGAGACTCCTTCCAGGTCTAGAATGACCATCTCTAACTCATGAGAGTTTATGAGGGGTACTACCAATGTAGGGGAGTCCTGGTGTGGCGCTGTGGGTTAATGCGCCAGACTACAAAGCCATTTGAACTGCAGGGTTGGCAGTTCAAACTCATCAACTGCTCCTTGGAAACCCTATACAGGGTCTCTATGGGTCAGAATCAACTCAACGGTACTTAACAACAACAACCAGTGTGGGAACCCCTACTGCCAAGTTCTCAGCTTGAAGGTCTCTGGGTTCCCATACAGTAGGATGTAGTCACTATCTGTGGAATAGCTGACCATGGCCATAGCTTATTTTTACAGATGTACCTGCAACTCCTGTGGGGATGGCCATGAATATGGCCCATCCTGCGACACACAGGAGTTAGCATTGGACTACTAACTGAAAAGTTGGTGGTTCACACCCAGCAGCTACTCTGGGAGAAAGATGAGACAGTCTGCTTCCATAAAGATTTAGTCTTAGAAATGCTGCGGAGCAGTTCTACTGTGTCCTCTAGGGTCACTGTGAATTAGAATCAATTGGTGGCAGTGGGTTTGGTTTTGATTCTGGTTTGGACCCTGTGAGGTTCCCTTTCACAGGTGGACCCTGAATCTTGTCTTCTGTCTCCCTCTCCCCTAAGGCCACCAGAGCCCAGCCCCAGTCTGCCCAGATTAGCAGATGTGGAGGATGGAGTGACTGCTGTACTAGACTTTCCTTTTTGGGTCTTCACTTTCCCTGAGCTGTTGGTCCCAATCCACATGACCTTGGCAGTTCTGTGCTGCTTTGGGGATGTTTGCAGGCATCCTGAGTTATTTTCACAGGCAAGGTTGGTCCAACAATCCGTTAGCCATTATTGGAGTCATAAGTCACCATGGGATGGTAGCCCCTGGTGGTCATGTCTAGGGGCACTCATGGGTGGGAGCCCAACCTGCCCCTCTGGTCTCTGAGCTCCTAGCACTTGTCACAAGCCTGATGGGGCTGAGGAGCAGGATTGTGAGTGGTTCTCTGTGTGAACAGGTGACAGCTTGGGCAGTGTCTTAGTTCCCTAGTGCTTCTATAGCAGAAATAGTCTAAGTGGGGGCCTTAACAAACAGACATTTGTATTCTCACTTATTAGGAATCTTGGAGTGGCACTGTAGGATAAGCACTGGGCCAAAAGGTCAATTTGAACCACAAGGTTGGTGGTTCAAATTCACCAACCACTCCTTGGAAACCCTATACCAGGGTCACTGTGAATTGGAACCGACTCAATGGCACTTAACAACAGAAGGCTAGAAGTCTGAATTCAGGATGCCAGTTCTAGGGGAAGGTTTCTATCCCTGTGGGCTCTCTTGTTGTTGTTGTTGTTAAGTGCCATGGCTTTCTCTCTCTGTGGGCTCTGGAGAAGGTCCTTGTCTCTTCTGAGACCATTTCCTGGGCAGTTTCCATGTGGCTTGGCATCTCTTTCCCCCCATCTCTGCTTCTTTCACTCACTTGTTTAATTTCTTTAGTAGTGGTTACGAATCAGGCTGCTAAACTCAAGGTCAGCACTTGGAAACTACCAGCTGCTCCGAGGGAGAAAGATGAGGTGTTCTGCTCCCATAAAGATTTATAGCTTTGGAAACCCTGCACAGGGTCGCTATGGGTCTGGACCGACTCCACAGCACACCACCACCGTTTACATTGATTGACTCAAAGCACACCCTCCAGTAATCTAGCCTCATATATATATCAAAGATCATGCTTTCTCAAAAGGGACGAGAACCACAGGTTTAGAGGCTAGGATTGACAACATATACTTAGCAGAGGTGGGGACACGCATACACACAGTTCAAACCATGATAGGCAGCAACAACCACTCCTACTGGCCAGTGCTCTGGTGATAGCAGCACAACTCCTGGTATCCACTAGTGCTGCCTTTAGCTCCAGGCTCTGTAAGGGACAGTGGCTAACAGCTCATTGAATGGCGCTATGCGTCCCTTAGCACCCTGGGCTCCAATAGGCTGCATGCATCACCATGGGGACAACTTGCCTGAGTGGTCCGCTGAACTCATTGCTGGACACCATGCCCATGGGGAGTCCAACACCAAGTGGTGTTGGGGAGGGACAGTGGGTGGGTGGATGGCTGGATGAGCAC
Organism: Chrysochloris asiatica; assembly: GCF_000296735.1. Taxonomy (NCBI): domain Eukaryota; kingdom Metazoa; phylum Chordata; class Mammalia; order Afrosoricida; family Chrysochloridae; genus Chrysochloris; species Chrysochloris asiatica. Next base: position 1,803,233 of record NW_006408858.1, on the reverse strand, counting down.
TTGGCCCCATGTTTTCTCAACCAGCTCTGGGTCCTGGAGATACTGATCTATCCCTCAGCTGCCCCAGACTAGGGCGGGACAGCAGTTACCAGGTGTTGGTGGAATGTAGAGTGAATTACTCAAAGTCCCCCATCTTTAGGCCAGAGCAGTAAGTGGAGAGAGGGCTCCAGTGGCCATGGACCTGGTGACATCACTCATGGAAAGCCTGCTTTTCCTTCTGACTTGTGCTGTGGGCTGTGTCCAAGGGGTCAGCTACAGGTTTTACCTCCTGGGCCTGACATGGGCTCTTAGTGTGACAATGTATGGTTGGGGCAGACTGGCTTTTGTGTATTTGGCTTTCTCTGACCTGTTGTCTGCTGCTCTTCCTGTGAGCAGAATTTGGGGGACCTTTGCTTAGACAGTGGTGGTATCCCCACGCAGTGTCCTGCCCTTCCTGTCCTGTGTGGCCACTCTAAGGCCGGATGACAGAGCAGGCAGGAGCAGCCCTGGCCCATGTGAAAATGGAGAGACACACATATGTACACACAACACACGGTGCAAATAGAGACACGTGCACACACAATACACAATGAACAGAGACCCATGTACACACAACACATGGTGCACACAGGGACACATAATATGCATGTACCCCAAACACAGATTGTTCATGCACACACACATACATGTACGTGCAAGCACAGACATACCTAGTTATAAATGTACACAGACACACACATGCACACATGTGCACTGGTCACCCTTCAACACCACCTACCGCTTCTCAGTGGGCTCCTCGAGGCTCTCTCAGTATTTGAACCGCTTCCCGGCTGCCAGAACTGAGTGACACCTCCCTTGGGGCTCTGTGCAAAGGCTTAGCAGGTGTGGGCAATGTTGCTAGGCCATGAAGTACAAGGCAGAGTAGGGAGGAGAGATGCCCTGAGCCCATGCTCCCCCAGCACCCTGAGCATGTCTATGGAGCTTGGATGCTTGTTCTTGCCTGGGATGCACTCGCTGCATCCCTGCCTGCTGGTTCAGTATGTGCAGGGTGCTTGGTTCACAATGGCCTGGAGAGCATGTTTATGGGGTTCTGCGTGGATGTGGGCTATAGAGAAGCCCAAGGTGAGTAGGGTGCAGCCTCTTGAGGGGCTGGGGGCTTGCAGGCTGGCCAGGGAAAGAGCAGGCGGTCTGGATGATGGCATGGAGCCAACCCTGCAGCAGCCTGTGACAGAGCTGTTCTCATGCCATGCCCCCTGCAGTGCCTACTGGCTGGTTCTGGTCATGGCTCTGGGTGCCTTTTGCCAACAAGCATTAACGAGTGTTAGTGAGGCAGTTCAGTTCATTGCTGGTGTTGCAGGTTCAGGCGGGAGACCTGATGTAGGAAGAAGGTTTAGTTTCTGATGGCAGCCAGCCAGCCAGCACCACAAATGTCCAGGGAGCTGTTCTGTGCGGTACTGTGCAGCGAGCAGTGTGCACTCCCCTCACGTCCAGCCAGCACCAGGGCCAGGGAGCGCTGTGGGCTTGGGAGGCAGGTCTGCTGTTGTTCACTAAACTCATTCATTCTCCCTCTTCCTGCAGACTGTGTGACCGTGGGAGGCAGCCCCCAAACGACCCATGTGTATCATCTTCTTTAAGTTTGATCCTCGCCCTGTTTCCAAAAATGCGTACAGGTAACCCCCACTCATCGTATCTGCCCCCCAACCCCTGATTCCCCAGCCCCAAGTGCTATTGTCCATCAGCTCCATGGATGCATTGGGGTGGTGATGCTACTGACTTCTGTCCCATGTGACCAAGAGAAAGAGCAGGTGGTCTGAATGCTGGCAGGGAGTCAGCTGCATAGCTTCCTGGGTGTGGAGGGGGTGGGGCCTGACTATGGATGTGTCTGTTAGCACTGAGTAGTGGGAGGGAGGAGAAGGCGTCATTCCAGCATGTGCAGGCCACATTCTGAACTGGGACTCTGGTCAAGGAGCAAGGTTGGGTGTGGATGGTGAACATGACTCTGACTTGGGCTGGTGGGTTCGTGTGAGATGTCTGGGTGGTGCGGGGAATCTAGGCCCCAGAGTGAGGAATGAAGACTGGACAAGGGAGCTGAGGGATCCAGCTGGAGGAAATGGGAGACCATGGTCAGGAAGGGGTGAGCTGTAGGCCCTGGGCTTTCCATCCTTTGGCATTAATCCACAAAGATGATGAGGCTGGAGGTTTAACTCATAACCAGAGACAACATTTCGGACTGCTCACCAGTGGGATTGGCTAGGAAACTTTCCTTGTCTTGAAATCCACACTAGAAATTATTTTAAACATTTCAACTATGTCTCATGCTTTAGCCCCTAGGCAGGATGACAAGGTCATCATACTGCTTGGCATCATGGCCGAGTTAGCTCATTTAAGCCCAAGACACAGGACACAAGGAGTGTCCACTGCTTCTTTCCTATGATTGGATGGGCATTCTGCCACTGAGAGTGGGTGGGCGCAGGGCAAGCAGACTTCTCCTGAATGACACCCAAAAGAGCAACTGTATGAGTCAGGACTCAGCTAGCAGACAGCATGCAGGTGCCAAATTCACACAGTCATCCTTGTTAAGAGCTGTGGCGTTAGTTCTAACAACAGAATGAAACACTGCCTGGTCCAGTGCCATTCTCACAGTCATTCCTATATTTGAGCCCATTGTTGTAGCCACTGTGTCAATCCCTCCCACTGAAGAGCTTCCTCTTTTTCACTGACCCTCCACTTTACCAAGCATGATGTCCTTCTCTAGGGACTGGTCCCTCCTAAGAACATGTCTGAAATACATGAGATGAAGCCTCACCATCCTTGTAAGGAACATTCTGGGTGTGCCTTTCAGCACAGATTTGTTCATTCTTCTGGCAGTCTGTGGTATTTGGAGATTTCTTCATCATGATGGCAATGGGGTAGTAAAAAGTGAGGAGAGCGCTACAGAACCCAGGTTTAGCAGCTGTGGAGAGCAGCCATGCCCTGTGCACTGGACCCAGTGTGCTTTCTCAGCAGGCACCTGCGGTGTAACTGGCCACACCTACCCCTGGCAGAGATTCAGAGCTTGCTGGAAAAAGCATGGCAGAAAAATCACAGGGGAGCCACTGGAGTCTGCCCTCTAGGATGCTGACAAGTTTTCACAGTGACATTTCACACCTGACACTGCAAAACTGTCCAAACAGGGGAGGGACACTGGAGGATGGTGCAGGCTGCTGGGTGCAGCTTGCTGACATATGCTGTGGGGAGCTGATGTGTGGGAGCCACCCATGTTGCAGAAGTCAGATGCCAGAAAAGCCTGCTGAGAAAGTATACTGGACCTAAGGAAAGAATTCCCTTGTCCTCCTTTCTCTTCGGGAGCACTGTACTTTGAGTTTACCAGCTGCTCTGCGGGAGAAGATGATGCTTTCTGCTCACAGGAAGACGTAAAGCCTCAGAAACCCTATATCGGGTCTTTATGAGTAGGGACCATCTGGATGACATTTAAAGACAACCTCTCTCTTCAGTGCCCTCTAGTGACCAAGTGTAACCTAGTTCCACCTGTGCAGAGATTTTAGCATCATAGTGGATTAACCATTGGACTGCTAACCACGAGGTCAGCAGTTCAACCCCACCAGTTGCTTCATAAAAGGAAGAGGAGGCTGTCAACACCCATTGAGATTTACAGTCTTGGGAAACCTATGGAGCAGTTCTACTCTGTCTTATAGGGTTGCTATGAGTTATAATTTACTCAATGGCAGAGGGGTGTTTTGGGGGGTTTTGTTTTATCACAGAGCAGAAGTCCCTGGGTGGTGTAAATGGTTCATGTGTGTTAACTAAAAGGTTGGCAGTTCCAAGTCCACCCAGAGACACTTCAGAAGAAAGGCCTGGTGATCTATTTCTGAAAAATCAGCCATTGAAAACCCTACAGGCAAATGCCAATCAACAGATGAGTGGATAAGTAAAATGCGGTACAGACATATAGTGGACTATTACTCTGCCATAAAGAAAAATGAGTTTATGTAACATCTTGGAAGATGGATGAACCTGGAAGACGTTGTTGTTGTTGTCAGGTGCCATCTAGTTGGAACCGATTCATAGTAACCCCATGCACAGCAGAACGGAACAATGTCCGATCCTGGGCCAACCTCACTACTGCTGCGATACTTGAGTCCATCAATGATGCCACCTGGCCAATCCATCTCGTTAGGGGTCTTCCTCTTTTTCTCCGACCCTCCGTCTTACCAAGCATGATATCCTTCTCCAGTGACTGTTCCCACCTGACAATATGTCCAAAGTATGAGAGACGAAGTTTAGCCATCTTGGCCTCTAAGGAGCACTCTGGCTGCACTTCTTCCAAAACAGATCTATTGGTTCTATTGGCAGCCATGGCACTTTTAGTATTCTCCTCCAAC
>NW_006408858.1:1792261-1797687 GCF_000296735.1 Chrysochloris asiatica | reverse complement strand
TTGATCATATGGTACCTCTTGAAATGGTTGAACATTAACCATTTCCTTTTGGTACAATGACTCTGTGTATTCCTTCCATCTTCTCTTGATGCATTCTACATCGCTCAATAATTTGCCCAGAGAATCTTTCAATAATGAAAGTCGAGGCTTGAATTTTTTCTTCAGTTCCCCCAGCTTGAGAAATGCTGACAGTGTACTTCCTTTTTGGTTTTCTGATTCCAAATCTTTGCATATTTTATTTTAGTATTTGGTTTTATTTTCTCGAGCTTATCTTTGAAATTTTCTGTTCAGCTCTTGGACCTCCTTATTTCTTCCATTTGCTTTAGCATCTCTACGCTGGAGATGACTCTTCTGACATCCATTTTGACCTTTTCTTTCTTTCTTGTCTTAATGACTTTTTGCTTTCTTCACATATGATGTTCTTGATGTCATCCCACAACTCTTCCGGTATCAACTTTGTTCTTCAGATGATCTCTAAATTCAGGTGGGATTAATTCAAGGTCATATTTTGGCTCTTGTGGACTTGTTTTCATTTTCTTCAGCTTCAGTTTGAACTTGCATATGAGCAATTGATAGTCTGTTCCACAGTCTTCCCCTGGCCTTATTTTCATTGATGATATGGAACTTTTCCATCTTCTCTTTCCACAGATGTAGTCAATTTGATTTCTATGTGTTCCATCTGGTGAGGTCCATGTGTATAGTCGTCTGGTATGTTGTCTAAAGTAGGTATTTGAAATAAGCAAATCATTGATTTTGCAGAAATCTATCATTCGTTCTCCAGCATCATTTCTATCACCAAGGCCATATTTTCCTCTTTGCTCCCAACCTTTGCATTCCAATCACCAGTAATGAGCAATGCATCTTGATTGCATGTTTGATCGATTACAGATTGAAGAAGTTGGTAGAATTCTTCTATTTCATCCTCACTGGCTTTAGTGGTTGGTGCATAAATTTGAATAATAGTGGTATTAACTGAGCTTCCTTGTAGGCACATGGATATTATCCTATCCTATCACTTATAGCATTATATCTCATGACTAATCTGGATATGTTCTTTTTTTTTTTTTGGATATGTTTTTTTTGACAATGAATGCAGTACCAGTCCATTTCAGCTCACTAATGCCTAAGATATCAATGTTGATGCGTTCCATTTCATTTTTGACAACTTCCAATTTTCCCAGATTCATACTTTGTACATTCCATGTTCCGATTTTCAGTGGATGTTTACAGCTGTTTCTCTTCGTTTTGAGTTGTGGCCCATCAGAAAATTAAGGTTCTGTGGACTTTTCTCCTACAACTCTACTTCGAGGAGGCATCTCTTCCCCAGTCGCATCTTGAGTACCTTCCAACCTGAGGAGTTCACCTTCTGGCCCTCTATCTGACAGTGTTTCTCTGCTATTCATAAGGTTTTCAGTGACTAGTGATTCGGAAGTAGTTCATCACTCTTTCTTCCTGGTCTGTCTTTGTCTGGAAGCTCATCTGAAACCTGTCCACCATGATGACCCTGCTGGTTATTTAAAATACTGGTGGCATAGCCCTCAGAATCACAGTAACGCAGGTTACCACAGCACTACAGACATACAAGTGGGGGTCGTTTGGTTTTATGTTGAAATTGGAAGACATTATGCTGAGTGAAATAAGGCAATCACAGGCAAAAAAAAAAAAGGATACTTAATTAAGGTCAGCGGTTCGAAACTACCAGCTGCTCCGCGGGAGAAAGATGAGGCTTTCTACCCCCATAAAGATTTACACCCTCGGAAACCCTGTACAGGGTCGCTATGGGTCAGAACCGACTCGACGGCACATAACAACGATGTTGTATAATAAGGAGCTCTGGTAGCATAGTGGTTACGAATTGGGCTGTGAACCTCAGGGTCAGCAGTTTGAAACTACCAGCGGTTTCACGGGAGAAAGATGAGGCTTTCTGCTCCTGTAAAGATTTACAGCCTCGGAAACCATGTACAGGGTCGCTATGAGTCGGAACCGACTCCACGGCACATTACAACAACAACAACATGTTGTATAATAGCACTTTTTTATGAAATGTCACAAACAGGTAAATATTCTCTAATGATTACTTGGGATAGGGTGGGGGTGGCGAGGGGATTCATCATCCAGATAGTTGTTGTTGTTAAATGCTATGGAGTTGTTTTCGACTCATAGTGACCCTGTATAGGGTTTCCGAGGAGCGACTGGTGGATTTGAACTGCTGACCTTGTGGTTCATACTAACCTGTCGGTCAACACTGGTTATTTTTGGTGATGGGAAAGGGAACACTGAATGAGGGTGAAGTGTGCACAGCTTAACAAAAGTGAACGATGTTACTCAACTGTACACAAGAAAAAGGATTTGTTCATTGCTATGGAATGTATCGGAGTCCTGGTGTGGCACTATAGGATAAGCACTAGATCACAAAGTCACCATTTCAAACTCACCAGCCACTCGTTAGAAACCCTATACAGGGTCACTATGAGTCAGAACCAACTTGATGGCACTTAACAACAACAATATGGCATTTGTCATTTTGAAACAATAGCAACAACTGAAAAATATTTATAAATGGGCATGTATGTATGTACATATTTGTATAGATGTGTATATATGAGTATATGAGGATAAGTCAGAAAAACACTGCTATAAAATCATAGATACCCTTTTTAAATGAAAATATCAAAGTATAAAGCTGTTGTTTCTCGACATAACCTCCACTTAGGCTGATAGACCTCTGAAGGCAGTGTCGTGGTGCTGTAGGATCAGCACTAGACTACTCATCACAAAGTTGATGGTTCAAACCTACCAGCTGCTCCTTGAAAGTCCTATACAGGATCACTAGGAGACAAAATTGAGTCAATGGCACTTAATATCAACAACAACCCTTCTCCAAAGAGCTCTATACTCTTGGATTTACACCATATCAAAACAGCAATTTGGTAGCCAGCCTCTAGGAACTTAAATCATATTCCTTTGAAATGTGTTTTGAGTTTGGGGAACAAAAAGAAGTTGGAAGGGGCAAGATCAGGGCTGTAGGGTGGATGTAATAAGGTTGCCCAGTGAAATTCTCATAGGACAGTCCTTGTTACCCTTAAAGAACGAGCAGGTGCATTGTCATGAAGGTAGAACTTTCCTGACATTTTCCCACTGGTGTAGCTTTCCATTTTCTTAAAACTCTTTCTTAATAAGCTCCTGTGATCGTATACTGTGTCCTTCAAGAAAATCTATCAAGATTATCTCTTGGGAATCCCTCAAAACAGCCTTCATAACCTTCTGAACCTCTCCACCTTGAATTGAACCAGCCTAGCAGATCCCTTCGAAAACCACTATTTTGAGTAGACCTGTTTTTTGAAGATGAAGACAGTGTATTACTGAGAGAACTTGTCTGCAGTCATCCACTGAGGGCAGAGACATATATAAATACTTTTTGTTTGGAATAAACCTGGGCATTGTATGAACTGAACCCTAGAAGCAATACTTTTTGACTCACCATTGTATATGCTATAATAACACTGGGGACATATGCACTCCTTAGAATCATCATTCATTTGAGATGAAAAGGGCAATATTTACCCAAGAACAAAGTTCAGAAGGAGTTGGAAAGAAGGAAGAATGGAAACAGGATACAGGAGGGAGTGGGATGAGTGATGTTACACTGTGGGGATGGCATCAATGATGTGAAATAAAATGTGTCTGAATTGTTGAATGGAACCCTGATGGGCTCTGTAAACCTTCACCTAATTCACAGGAAAAGGTTAAGCAGTTGTAAATAAAACTTTTGTAGCTGGGTGATACCTGTTGTTGTTTGTGTAGATTCTGGTTTGGACACAGCCACTGCTCTTGAGGAGGGAGTCTGCCTTACCATGCCTTCTAGGCCATGGCTGTGTTGCTTTCCAGGCGGTCAGCTGATCATGCGTGTGTGTCTGGCGTCCCAGAAATTAATTCCCTACCTTTCCTGGGAGCTACCTCTCCCACTTCAGACCAGTTAAGAGGGGCCCTATTTTCTGTTCCCCACAAGAAGAAGCATAGCTAGCTTCAGAAGCCATGTCTCTTGGTTCCCTCATGTTTTGGTTCAGTGGTAGTTGTGAGGTGCCTATCCCTGACTTGCTCTCAGTGGGCACACGGGTGCAGTGGACAGATGGCATTTGCCCCAGGAAGGGAGCATGAACACAGCTTAGGCAGGGTCAGCTCCAGGCCCAATGCCAGGGGCATTGGTCTCTACCTCTCCAGCAACCCCCTGTTGTCCTATTCCTCTGGGAGCTGTCCACCTCCAGATGAGGCCAGCCCTCGCTCCCTGTCCCACCTGTCATCGGACCATCTTGGGTCCCACCAGATGCCCTTTGCCTCCCTGGGTGTTCTCTGGGCAGCTGAGCTGCCCCCAAAGTGTGGTCCATGTTTCCTTCTCACCATGCTGGCCTCTCCTCACAAAATGTACAAAGTAAAATGTGTTCCTTAGTGGAACTTTGCTCCCTGGGCTGCGCCAATCATCTGTGAGGCCTAGAGATGGCATATGAACAGTCCCTCTTGGTGCATCTGGCATCTCCTGACCTGAGATATGGTTGCCCAATGCAGTCCAGTCAGCTCTGTCCATCCCCAGCACACTGGGCAGCGGCCTCAGGCATAGGTGCCTGGTGTGAGTGCAGTCTTGGTTTTACTGTTACTTTGTTATTTACCATTCCACTGAGGACATCTGCAGTGTTCCAGCAACTGCAGAGATGTCCATTCTGACTGCAGCTTTGCCCGGGATCCAGTGGCTTGGCTGCACTACCCAGAGGCAGCAGTGTTTGGCGGGAATTCTGTTGGACGTTACTCTCATATAAGTGATACAAGCTCTTTGGAAAAAGAAAAGTCATATCTCACAAAATATACAAAGTAAAATGTGGGTTCCCATAACCACCTGTGATAGCAGAATTCTGAGATGGTCTCAAGGTTCTGGTCCCCTGGGCCGGACTATGAGTTTCCGGGACAGGCCCCCGTGTTCCATTTTATGGCAAAGGTGAAGATTCACCGATGTCATTAAAGTCCCCAATCAGTTGGGCCTTCCTCTTTTTTTTACTGACCCTCTGCCAAGCATGCTATCCTTCTCTAGGGATTGTTCCTTCTTGATAAACATGTCCAAAGTTCTTACTTCAAGGAGCATTCCAGTTGTACTTCTTCTAAGACAGATTCATTCTTCCAAGACAGTCCATGGTATATTTAGTAGATGAAGACCTTCAGTAAGATTGATTGACACAATAGTTGCAACAGTGAACGCAAATTGCCGGGGTCTTACCTCGACATAGTTGTGTTGTTCACGAGTGTTTGGTTCACGAGGAGGGGAGATCCAGCGGCGATAGGGATAGCGAAAGAATACACAGACAAACAGAAGGAGGGAGACAATGAGGCACCCCAAAGCATCACTGGTGGGCAGGCTTGGGAGTACAGGCATCGTGGCC
>NW_006408858.1:1784324-1791866 GCF_000296735.1 Chrysochloris asiatica | reverse complement strand
GGTTCTTTGTCTATAGAACAAAGAACTGAGAAGTAGCTAAGATATTTTTAGTTAATCCTTTTGGAGAAAGGCTTGACCTTGCAACCTTTAGTCTTTAGGTTTTAGGCTTTAGGAAAAATATCACATTTATCTGTGGATTCTCAAAGGCTCCATGTATTAATTTAATATATATAACTGAATATTAAAATGAAAGCAATTTGCCATTAACTGCCAGTGGCCTCATTTGTTACACTCGGCCCTAGAGGGCCTCGAACCTCTGACCAGTCTTACACGGTCCGTAACAGCAAATGTAGCAATGATTGTGAGGATGGTGTACTACAGGGCATTGTATTCAGGGTTGCAATGAATTGGAACCTATTTGACAGCCCCTAATTACAAAAATCATCTTCCTTCATCAAAGGAAGATTATTGCACAATAAACAATGTCACTAAATTGCACAGGAAGCATTTATTGAAACAGTGTATCCCTTGCTGTGTATATAGTTGTTCTTGTTAGGTGCTATCCAGTTAGTACCGATTTACAGCAACCCTATGCACAACAGAATGAAACACTGCCTAGTCTTGGGTCAACCTCACAATCATTATGCCTGAGCCCATCCCTGCTGTCACTGTGCCAACCCATCTCATTGGGGATCTTCCTCTTTTTCTATGACCCTCCACTTTACCAAACATGATATCCTTCTCTAGTGGCCGGTGCCTCCTGATAACATGTCCAAAGTTTGAGAGATGAAGTTTGGCCATCATGGCTTCCAAGGAGCACTTTGAGTGTACTTCTTCCAACACAGATCTGTTTGTTCTTTTGACTGCCCATGGTACTTTTTCTATTTTCCTCCAACACCATAACTCAAATGCATCAATTCTTCTACAGTCTTCCTTATTCACTGTCCAACTTTTGCATGCATATGAGGTTATTGGAAATACCATGGCTTGAGTCAGGCACACCTTAGTCCTCAAACTGACATCTTAGCTCTTGAACACTTTTTAAAAAAAATCTTCTTGAACACTTTTACAAGGTCTTGTGAAGCAGATCTGCCTAATGCAATACATCATTTGATTTTTTGACTACTACTTCTATAAGTGTTGATGGCTGATCCAAGAAAAAATGGAGTCTTTGACAACGTCAATTTTTTCTCCATTTATATGGATGTTGTTTATTGGTGCAGTGGTGAGGAGTTTTCTTTACATTGAGGTGCAGCCTATACAGAAGGCTGTGGTCTTTGATCTTCATCAGTAAGTATTTTAAGTCCTCTTTCAGCAAGCAAAGTTGTATCATCTACATATCACAGGTTGTTAATGAGTCTTCCTCCAGTCCTGATACCATGTTTTTCTTCATATAATCTTGGTTCTTGGATTATTTGCTCACCATACAGATTGAATAGATATATGGTGAAAGAATACAACCCTGGCACACATGTTTCCTAACTTTAAACCAATCAGTGTTCCCTTGTTCTGTTCTAATAACTGACTCTTGGTCTACGTACAGGTTCCACATGAGCACAATAAAGTATTCTGGAATACTCGTACTTCGCAATGTTGTCCGTAGCTTGTCATGATCCACACAATCGAAAGCCTTTGCTTATTCAGTAAAGCACAAGTAAACACCTTTCTGGTATTCTTGATATCAGCAATGATATCCCTCATTCCACGACTTCTTCTGAAACTGGCTTGAACCTCTGGAAGTCCTCTGTCAATGTATGTTTGCAGCCATTTTTGTATTAACTTTAGTAAACCTTTACTGGTGTAGGATATCAATGATATTGACCAATGATTTCTGCATTCCATTGGGTCACCTGTCTTTGGAATAGGCACAAATATGGATCTCTTCCAGTCAGTTGGCCAGGTAGTTGTCTTCCAAATTTCTTGGCACAGATGAGTAAGTGCCTCCATGCTTTATCAGTTTGTTGAAAGATTTCAATTTGTAATCCATCAATTCCCAGTGCCTTGTTTTTTGCCAATGGCTTCAATGCACCTTGGACTTCTTCCTTCAGTGTCATTGGTTCTTTTTTTTTTTCTTAAATGATTTATTGTGAATTATGTGATAGTATACATGGGAGAACCTTAGTTTTACATTCATTCTATCGTATATTATCTCTCATTGCCATGGTTACAATCCCCTCCATGCAATCCTTCCCCCCATACCCCCCAGGTCTTCAGCACACAGTTGCTCTCCCTCTCTGGATCTAAAGTCTCCAGCTGCTCCATCGCTCCACATCATCATCTCTGCCTCCATTTCAGGCATCAGTGCTTCTCTGGGTAGGGTCCCGCTCTCTGCTCTTTTCCCTTGATGGTCCTAGGGACCTCCGCTCCTAGACTGAAAAGTTAATCACTCCCCTCCTTGCTATAAAACATCTACCTTTACATTTCCAACCCTCACAATCAGTCCTGATAACAATTATTCAAAATTGTATCACAAGAGACCCGTCTGCATTTCATTGCATCAACTCCGCCTAGACAGATTGAATACTACTCACTGGAGATTCTACCTTCCTCCATGCCCTCTGGATCTAGGTTCCCTCTTGAAAGCTTGTAAGCCAGCCACTTCTTGCCTTTGTAGACCCCCATCCCTCATTTTGGGTAGCCAATGTCCAAGTTGCCCATCCCTGTCTACTCTGTGTGTGGAGGGGGTGGGAATGATTCTTGCTGTAAGGACTTGTTCCCTTTTTTTTGAGCTACTGCTTCCATAGGTGTAGGTCATGTTCATCAAATTGTATGAGGATTTTTTTTTTTTTCCTCTTCTTTTTACTTCTGGTTGAGCTCCGATCATCCAGTCATTGAAGCCAGGACAAGTAGGTATTATCTGCAAGTGTGGGTGTTCTTATGCATATGCCCTCTCTTCTTATCAGCTGGACACTTCACTCTCCACTCTAGTCCATGTCATTGGTTCTTGATCATATGCTACCTCTTGAAATGGTTGAGCAGTGACCGTTTCTCTTTGGCACAGTGACTCTGTGTTTTCCCTCCATCTTCTTTGATGCTTTTTTCATCATTAAATCCTTCAGTGTTTCAAGTTGAGGCTTGAATTTTTTTTTTCAGTTTCCTCAGCTTGAGAAATGCTGAGTGTGTTCTTCCCTTTGGTAAAACATAATTTATTTTAAAGGGGATAGGCTTACCCCAGGCGGGCCAACAGACCCTGAGTAGAGGACCCTGCTAAGCTCCTGGTACACAAGAGTAGAGATAATAAATGGGCATTACTTGAACCCATTGCATTTGGGTATTTGTTACACAGCAGTTAGCATGTCAGCACATCCCCACCCTCGTTTCCAGGTGCTTTTGTGGCCTGGTGGGGCTGTGACTGCTGGATGGCTTGTTGTCCTTCAGGGTTGAATTTCTGGAGGGGTCATCATTGAGGTGGGATCACAGGGTCATGCCCAGCACATGAACTGCAACCTGCTGCTGAACCACCTTGGTGCACTGATGGCTTCTCCAGCAGGCAACAGGTGGTTTGTGGTTTCTGTTATTAGAGCAGAGCAGAGCCGTGTGGTGACTTGTCATCCTCAGCCTCTTCTCAGTGATGCCGCCATCTCTGCTTCCTGAACATGGATCCTGGTGTACTTCAGTTCACATCAAGGCACCAAGAAGGAATTACTTCCAGGAGTCCTGGAGCATAGGTATCTACCTTGTCCCAGCTGTACGCCTTTCTAAACGAGGTGTTTCATGAAAGCCCTGGTGAGCCACAAGCCACTCAACTGCACAGCAACTCTGGTGGAAAAAAGGACTCAGCAGTGAATATGCTGGAATCATTCACAAAACACATGCTTACACAAGAATCAGAATCCTGGAGATGAGACACTTAATAGTGTGGCATAATTTGGAAAAGGAGGTTGAGAATGGTTGCACAGTTTGAAGAACATTTTTCCAAATTGTTCATAAAGAAATTGTTCAATTTGTGCATGCTATTCTGTGTATGTGGTGCTGTAGGATAAGTAAGCACTCAACCACAAGGTTGATTTGAACTGCAAGGTCGCAGTTCAAGCCCACCGGTTGCATCCTTGGAAACCCTACACAGGATCGCTGAATCAGAATTGACTTGAAGTCACTTAACAACAATAACAACAAAAAACAAAAAACTCAGAGCCAGAAGCCAACAGCAGAAGCTCCCTGTGGGCTTTAACTCTCCAGGTCCTCCCCATGCAGGTTGTCTGCCTCCCTGGTCATCGCTAACTCCCCAGGGAGATATGTGAATAGAGGAAGCATGTCACCATTTGAAAGTTGGGCAAATCTGCTACAAAAGACCTCTTTAAAATGTTAAAGAGCAAAGATGTCACTTTGTGGTCTAAGGTACACCTGCCCTGAGCCATGGTATTTTCAGTCACCTCACATACATGTGAAAGCTGGGCACTGAATACTTAGACTGGAGAAGACTGGTGCCTTTGAATGGTGTTAACAAAGAAGACTGAAATTAGCATGGTCTGCTAGAAAAAGGAATCAGTCTGTCTTGGAAGGAGGAAACAAGACAAGGCTTTGTCTCATGTGCTTTGGATGTGTCATCTGGAAGGAGGACCAGTCCCTAGAGAAGGACATCATGCTTGGTAAAGCAGAGGGTCAGCAAAAAAGTGGAAGACCTTCCATAAAATAAGCTGACACAGTGGCTGCAACAGTGGAATCAAGCATCACAACGATGGTGCAGGACCAGGCAGTGTTTCGGTCTGTTGTACTTAGGGTTGCTATGAGTCCGAATTGACTCAATGAAACCTACCAACAACCAGAATTACAAAGGAAATGCTTGTTTAATTCATAATGCAGAGAAACCCCTTCCCCTACCCAATTCCCAGATGAAGAAGGCACAGTGCTCCCTCTCCAGACACGACCTGGCATATGGTGTGTGCCCTTGGTGGCTCAACTTGGATATGCTCAGGGATGGGACAGATGGGCATCCCAGTGGCCCTGGGGCATGTTCGGTGACCATCAATTTGGGCAGACGAGCAACATGTGCAAAGCTAAGGTGAGCAGTCTCATGGCTGTTGATGGGGGACTTGGTGGAACCCTAGTTTCTCTTCCTGTCTCCTCAACATGAGAGGGGGTTCAGGAGGTCTCAGTCCATCGGACATGTGGGAACCAGCACTGCTGAAGCCGCTGGAGTCCTTCGTCCCTGGAAGCATGGGTGGGTCACTGTCCCCTTTCTGTTTAGCTATTCATGCCATTAGTTGTCACTGAGTTGATTCTGACTCATAGCGACCCTGTGTGTGCAGAATAGAACTCCATAGAATTTTAGAGGAGATCACCAAGCCTTTCTTCCAAGGCATCTCTGGAAGGGTTTGAACCACCAACCTTTCTGCTAGTGTTCCAGCGATGGACCGTGTATGCCTGTCTCTACAGTTTAGTGAACACGTGGCTTTGTGTTTCTGTTTTTTTCTGAGATCCTAAGTCTTGTTTTCTTCTTCCAGGCTTATTCTAGCAGCCAACAGAGATGAATTCTACCACAGGCCATCCAAAGTAGCTGACTTTTGGGGGAACAACAATGAGATCCTCAGTGGTAAGTCATGCTGCCCTTCATCATTATCAGGACTGTGCTACTCGATGCAGCCAGCACCTGGTCTGGAGTGCAAACTCAAACCATGAGGCAATTGTGTCTTTCTTATGGGACATGCAGAGTATGTGAGTGGACACAGACAAGTTGCCTCTTTGTGTTAGACTGGATTCTTTAGAGGTTTCTCTAGGAAATGGCTCACACAGTTGTAGAGGTGGGCATGTTCCACCTGAAGGCTTCTCCTGACCCACATAACTACAGGGGCTAATGAACCCAAGATTGGCAGGTCATACTGCAGACTGTTGACAATTCCCAGGACCAGCAGGTAGTACAGCAGGCTGCTAACTCAAGTCTAAATAACTAGAGGTAAAATGATGAGCCAGATGCAGGATCCAGACCCAGTAAAAAACAAACAAACTTTTCTAGAGCTTTGACATATACTGGAAACAGGCCACACCCCCAAGGAAACCCTCCTTCAGTTGATTGACTGCTCATAGCAGATGTCATCATGAAAGTGATTACATTATTTTATATTTCATCATGAGGGATGACTCTATCTTTTTGTTTTTCCCCTTAACTTTTTGTTGTGAATTGAATGAAGGTTTATAGGCAAGATCATCAGCGTTACATTCAACAAATTATACACTTTGTGTCATCTCAATGATTGCAATCCCTTCCATGCAACAATTATCCTGCTTCCTTCCTGTGGTTTCTAGTTCCTTTCCACCCACCGTCCCATTCCTTCTCAACTTTGTCCTTAGGTAAATGTTGCCCTTTTGATTTTGAATGATTGGCCATTCCATGGTGAGCATACCTTACTACGATGCTGTTGTCCCCCTTATATATCTATCTACTTTTGGCTGAAAATTGGACCACGAGGATGAGTTCCTTTCCAGATCTGAAGGGTGGTAGAGGGCCATAGTGTCAGATTCCTCTAGTCTTAGTCTCTTTCTGATCAGTAAATCCAATCTTTTTAAAAATAATTTTGTGTTTTCCATATTTTTTGCCACACTATGCAAGACCTTCTGAGGTGATCCCTTTCAGAACAGTTGATAGATGGGCACCATCCAGTTCTTCTGGTCTCAGAGTCATGGAGACTGAAGTTCACATGTTCCATTACTCTATTTGGACTAATTGATTCTAAACCTTTTCAATTTTCTTCTTTCTTTCTTCTGCACAGGGAGAGACCAATAGCTTTACTTTAGACAGCTGCTTATGATAAGCTTTTAAGATCCAAGATCCTAGATGCTACTAACCAAAGTAGGCTGTAGAACATTGTCTTTGTGGACTGTGTTAATGTCAGTTAACCATGGTGTTCCCTGAGACTAACTATGGGATTACTACATTTTAACTGTCAAGCCACTGAGAATCTTGACCTAGCCTTAACTATCACAGCTGGGGTGGCTGCACCAACTTCAGGCATCCTCCAAATGGTCCATCAAGTACAGTCCACATGGTTTCCCAGGTCACCTGACTTTGGAGACCTTCAATGAAGAAAGGGACCCGTCACAACAGAACCACTGGAAATAAAAAGGATAATAGCAATTTAATGAAAAATTGTACTCCAACCAATTTGAAAATCTAGAAGAAATAGACAAATTTCTAGAAACACACAACATACCTAAACTAACACAGGTTGAAGTAGAAAACTTGAGCAGGCCTATAACAAGAAGAAATTGATGAAGTCATTAAAACAATCCCAACTAAAAATGTCCAGATTCAGATGATTTTACTGGTAAATTCTATCAAACAGAGAAGAGCTGATACCAGTTCTACTCAAATGATTCCGTAATATAGAAGAGGATAGGAAAATCCCCAAATTCATTTTATGAAACAAGCATCATCTAATATCAAAACAAGGCAAAGATGCCACTAAGAAAGAAAATTATAGACCAGTATCCCTCATAAATATAGATGCAACAATTCTCAACAAAACCCTAGCCAATAGGATTCAACAATATATCAAAAATAATATATCATGGCCAAGTGGAATTCATACTAGATATTCAGGGATCTTGGCCTCCAAGGAGCACTCTGGTTGTACTTCTTCCAAAACAGATCTATTGGTTCTTTTG
>NW_006408858.1:1781024-1783339 GCF_000296735.1 Chrysochloris asiatica | reverse complement strand
AAGGTGGAGGGTCAGAGAAAAAAAGGAAGACCCCCAGTGAGATGGATCAGCCAGGTGACATCATTGATGGCGTCAAGTGTGGCGGCGGTAGTGAGTTGGCCCAGGATCAGCCATTGTTTCGTTCTGCTATGCGTGGGGTCGCTATGAGTCAGTTCCGACTTGATGGCACCTGACAACAACAACAACATTCAGGGATGGTTCGGTATTAGAAAAGCAGTCATGTAATTCACCACATAAATAAAATAAAGGTAAAAATTGCATGATCATATCAGTTGATGCAGAAAAGGCATTTGACAAAATCCAGCACTTGTTCCTGATAAAAACAGTCAGCAAAATAGGAGTAGAAAGGAAATTCCTGAACATAATTATGGGCATATTTACAAAACCAACAGCCAACATCACTCTTAGTGGTGAAGTCATTCCCCTTGCAGACAGGACCCAGACAAGGATGCCCTTTAATACCACTTCTAATAGATACTGTGCTGGAAATCTTACCCTGCACTATAAAGCAAAAAAAGAGAAATTGAAAGCATCCAAATTAGCAAAGAAGAAGTAGAAGTCTTTTTGTAGTCAATATGATCCTATACATAGAGAATCCCAAAGACTCCGCAAGAAAATTATTGGAACTCATCAATGGATTTGGTAAAGTGGCAGGGTACAAAATCAACATACAAACATAATTTGGATTCCTTTACACTAATAAAGAGCTTTGAAAAGGAAATCAGGAAAACTGTACTAGTTTCAATTAGGCACCCAAAAGAGGTACTACTTGGGAAAAAGTGCAACCAAAGAAACAAAAGACTTATACTGAGAGTGTTATAAAACACCGCTGAAAAAAATACAAAAAAGACCTGCAGAAATGGAAGCATATACCCTGCTTGTGGCGACAAAGATTTAACATTGTGAAAATGTCAACATTACCCAAAGCAATGTACAGATATAATGCAATCCCAATCCAAATTCCAGCATCATCCTTTCAAGAGATGGAAAAATGAATCACTAATTTTACATGGAAAGGAAAGAGATCCCAGATAAGCAGAGCATTATTATTATTAGGATTATTATTTTTCTTTAAGGTTTTTATTGTGGATTGAGTGAAAGTTTACAGGGCAGATCATTAGTTTTACATTCAACAAATCATATACTTTGTTTCATTTTAATGATTATAATCCCCTCCATGTACCATAAGTTAAGAGTATTTCTTTCTATTCATTTTAGTTCTTTAGAAAACAAAAAAACACTTAGGCATATATAATAATTTACACCACCAAAGAATACATTCTGCAAGTCTGCCGCCTGGCCACCAGCTCTCAGTCCCTCTCTTTCCCTGAATCTAGAGTCCTCAGCTGCTCCCTTTCTCCATATCCCCATCTCTCCCTCCATCTCTGGTGTTGCTGCTTCTCTGGATAAGGTCCCACATTCCACTTGTGCTCTTCTCCTTTGAAGGTCCTAGGGTCCTCTGTTTCTGGACTGTAAGTTTAACTACTCCCCTGTTTTTGTTACAAAACTTCTACCTTTACAATTGTGACAGTTGCAATTAGTCATGATAACAATTACTCACTATTGAATAATCAGAATCTTATCCCCATCTCTTTTAACCAGACCCATCTAGACAAGATGAAAACTATTCAGCGGGAACTCTTTCTTTCCCCACACACTATTAAACTCCCCCTTGAAACCTTGTAAAACCAGTCACTTCGTGCCTTTATCACCCTCATTTTAGGTAGCCAATGTCTGAGTTGCCCATCCCTATCAACCCTGTGTACAGAGGAGATAGCATTGAAGCTTGATATGAAGTTTCCTTCACTCTCTGTTGGTATTTAGAGTTACTATCTCCATGAGTATAGGTCAGGTTCATCCAATTGTAGCAATTTACCCTTGTTTCCTTTATAAAAAATTGTTTGTTTTTTTCTCTTATTCTAGTCGAGTTCTGATTATCAAGCCATCAAGGCTAGGTCAAATGAGTACTAATTGCAAGTTTGGGTGTTCTTGTGTGCCTCCTTTCACTTCATATCAGCTGGATGCTTTACTCTCAACTCTAGTCCTCTGTGGCTATGTCCTTGTCCATATAGGCTCAGGTGTCCCCAGGTCTCATCACACTTTAGACTAACCAGCCCTTCCTCTTCTCTCTCTCATCTCCAAGTCAAGTCAGCCCATTTCTTCATTGCTGCCTTTCCCCCTCACCAGTAGACCAATGTGGTTGCCAACAAGCTTATATACCTGCTCATGTGTTCCCTTTGAGTTTCAGTCTTAAATGGGGGTTTTTCCTGAAGGAACGTGATTGCTTGCCTTGATGGATGGCTTCCGGATACACA
>NW_006408858.1:1767344-1779204 GCF_000296735.1 Chrysochloris asiatica | reverse complement strand
CTTCCAGTATGGAGTGTAGGTCTACTTCCAGCTCATTTGCCTCAGTCACTTTATCTCGTTTCTGGACATGTGCAGATATGGTCATCTGCTTCTGTTTTTTTGTCATATTCAGGGGTTATCTGTGGTCTTAATACTTAGATGGGTATGTATTTTGGTATTTTTTATGCTTTCTGATTGCCTCCAGGTAGATGTGATCAGTAAATGGTCTTCCCTTTTCACTCTTCTTCTTAAGAAATTTCAAGATGCCACGGTTGGTTGTTGTGACATAACTTAAGATTTAATTTTCAGCCTATTTCCTTTTTTGTCTGCTTGTCCCACTCCACAATCCCCATTCAGGCCTTTTTTCTAGTTATAAACATTTCAGGGCTGGCTGTGGCCATTTGGTTTTAATTGGAAACTGTCACCTTAAATTTTGAGGAGATCTGTGTGCATGCGTAGTAGAACCCTCTGAGGGTGGGGCTGGGGTGTTCACTAGCTCAGGCACCCCTAAAGTCACCAGAATGGAGGTATGCAGACAGCAAGGGACCAACGAACAGATACCAAAAGAAAAGAAGGTCCACACCTTTATCTCCGCGGCTCTGTCTGACGTCCTTGGCTGCTCCAATCCTTCCCCGCTTGGTCTCACACAAGATGGCGGTTCCTGGAGCAGCTGAGCATCCCGAACCAGAAAGCAATGGATTTCTTGCTTCTGCCACAAACTTCACCAACTGTAAGCCTTCTAACCTTCTAAATATTCCTTTGTATGTGGTTCAGAGTTCTGGGACCCTCCTTGGTCCTGTATTCTGTGTTGTTGCCAGTAGAACTTCTCACTGCACTTCCACTCGATTTGCCATCTTGTTTGTTCCACAGCTTGTTTATTCTTATAGTAGCCAGTCATACTACCATTTTTGTTTTGGATTTTTCCTGATGATTTTTCTTGAAGATGTATCTTCTGTCTCTCTAGCTGTTCCAGGAAGGTTTGCTTGTCCTTTCTAGTGGGGATGTCCCACCTCATAAGGTTCTGGATGGGACTCAGGATTCCACCTAAGGTCCTACACTCTGCAAAGGCTCCACAGGCCTATTTCACTGGGCAAGTTCTAGAACCCCTTTTAGGTATTCCAATTAGTTATAGGCTGAAGACGGGCTTACAAGCTTTCTGTAATCATGTTTCCTGACATTCCTTTCTATCCCTCAAATGTCTAAGGAAAACCAATATTCATAAGACAGTCAGACATCTTAGTATTATTTCCCCTGTTCAAACTATGCCATGATCCCTGTATCACAGAACCCTGTTGTTCCAAGGTTGAGCATGCATCACTGTTTACTTCTGTCCCACTTAGCCTATGCAAACCTGTCTCAGTGTTCCCCTATCTACCTTGTTCTTCCGCCTCCTCCCCTTTCTTGTATTGCCCTCCCCAACATCTGATCTATGATGTTCCTGCCCTTACCCTGTGCTCTACCATCGCCTCCCTCCACCTCTCCCTAAGCCCCCAACCCCAACCCCACCATTGTGGTTACCTTATATTCCATTAACTTTTCCCTCTATGTAAGACGGTCTATTTTATCCTGTAATCTACCTGACCTTCTCACCTTCTGGATTTCTGTTCCTCTTTGTTTACCTTCTTTGACAATGTAATTGGTTTGATCATAGACTGACCTCCCAGATCCTCTGAATTTGTTTTTATAGTTTTAGTCTGTTCTTGACTCTTCCATTTGTCGATTGAGTTCAGGGTGATGCTGCCATGTACATCATTCTCTGGTTGTTGTCTGTTCTTGTTCTCAGTCCACAGAACTACCTTCAGGATGTTTTTCATCACAGGGTGGGTTTTGGCAAAATCCCTTAGGTTCTGTTTATCCTGGAATGTTTTGATTACACCATCATATTTGATTGACAGCTTTGCTGGGTAGAGGATTTTTGGGTGGCAGTTTTTTTCTTTCAGGGCTTTATATATGTATCCCCATTGCCTTCTTGCTTGTATGGTTTCTGTTGAGAAATCCAAATTTAATCTGATTTGCTTGCCTTTATATGTTACACTTCTATTTTCCCTAGCTGCTTTCAGGATTCTGTCCTTATTTTTGATTTTGGAGTACTTCATTATTGTATATCTTGGTGATTGTCTTTTAGAGTCTATCCTTCCTGGGGTTCGTTGAACTTTTTGAATGCTGAACTTTTCACTTTTTAGGATGTTAGGGAAATTTTCTTCTAGAAGCTCTTCAACTGTCTCTTCTGTGGACTTGTGTAATTCTTCCTATTCTGGAATGTCGATAATTCTTAAGTTGTTTCTATTCATGTTGTCCAACATGAATCTTAGACCGTCTTCAGATTTTTTATCTTTTTTTCTGCTTGCTCTTCTATCTTAGTAATAGTGAGAGATTTATCTTCCAGCTTACTAGTTCTGGCTTCCATCTCTTCAATTCTACTTCTTTGCCTTTCTGATATTCTATTATTAATAGTTTGGACCTCTTTCTGTAGGTTTTGAATTGTTTCCAATGCTATATCTATCTGATATGATTGTTCCTGTAGTGCTTTCCTGGCATCTCCCTTATTTTTCTCAACTCCATTGTAAAGTATTTTGATACATTTTATAATCATTTTTCTGAATTCCTTCTCAGGCATTTCCAAAGCCTGCCCGCCTTGCAGTATGGAGTGTTTGTCTACCTCCAGATCATTTGTCTCAGTCACTTTATCTCGTTTCTGGACATTTGCTCATATGGTCATCTGTTTTTGTTTTTTGGGAATATTCAGTAGTTAGCTATGGCCTTAATACTTAGATGGGTGTGTGTTTTGGTATTTTTCATGCTTTCTGATTGCCTCCAGGTAGATGTGATCAGGAGATGGGCTTCCCTTTTCAGTCTTCTACCTGAGAAATTTCCAAATGCCATTGTTGGTCATTATGATGTAATTCAGGATTTAATTTTTGGCCTGTTTCCTGCTCCACAACCACCGTTCAGGCTTTTTTCCTATTGATAAACAGTTCAGGACCAGCTGTGGCTGTTTTGGCACTGCCGTTTGGTTTTAAGTGGAAACTGTCACCTTAAATTTTGAGGAGATCTGTGTGCATGCATAATAAAATCCTCTGGGGTGGGGTGGGGTGTCCACTCACTCAGACACCCCCTCTAGTCACCAGAATGGAGGTGCACAGACAGTGAGAGACCAATGAACAGATAAAAAAAAAAGAAAATCCACACCTTTATCTCCGCGGTTCTGTCAGACATCCATGGCTACTCTAATCCTTCCCCCATTTGGTCTTGCCCAAGATTACCACTCAAGGAGCAGCTGAGTGCCTTGGATTAGAAGGCATTGGATTTCTTGCTTCGGCTACAAATTTTACTGGCTGTAAGCCTTCCAACTTTCTAAATATTCCTTTATATGTGGTTAAGAGTTCTAGAACCATCCCCTGAGCCTGCTTGGTCCAGTATTCTGTGTTGTTGATGATGGAGCGCCTCACAGCACTTCTACCCTCTCCACCAAAAACAAGAACAAAGTAGGAGACCTTTCTCTTGGCAATCTCAAAAGCTACTACACAGTCACAGTGGTCAAGACAGCCTGGTAGTGGTACAATGAAAGACACATAGATCAGTGGAACAGAATTGAGACCCTGAAAGTAAATCCATCCACCTATGGTCAGTTGATCTTCAACAAAGGGCCAAAATACATTAAATGGGGAAGAGATAGTTTCTTCAACAAATGGTGCTAGCAAAATTGGAAATCCTTTTGCAGAAAAATGAAACAAGGCCCATGTCTCATACCATGAACAAAACTGAGCTCAACATGAATTGTTGCTATTGTTGTTAAGTGCCTTCAAGTTGGTTCTGATTCATAACAGCTGGTAAATTTGAGCCACCAATCTTGCTGTTCAAACCAACCTTGCGGTTTAGTGCATTATCCCACAGCACCACACCAGGACTCCTGAATTAAATACCTTAATGAAAAACCTAGAACTATACATACAGATCATAATTGAAAAAAAACACCAACAAAGGACCTCTTAAAAAATAGACACTTACTTGCATCAAAAGAGGAAAAAGAACCCACAGACTGGGAAAAAAGTTTAGGCAATGACTTATCAGACAAAGGACTACTCTCTAAAATTTATAGAACACCTCAACACTTCAACAGGAAGATGACATATAATCCAATTAAAAAATGGGCAGAGGACACAGACATTGCACCAAAGAAGACATTCAGGCAACCAACAACATATGAAGACATGCTTGCGATCATTAGCCATTGTTGTTGTTAAGTGTCATTGAGTCGCTTCCATTCCATAGCGACCCTAGATACGGTTTCCGAGGAGTAGCTGGTGAGCTTGAACCTCCAACCTTGCAGTTCAAACTTCTTTGCAGTCTGGCACATTAACCCACAGTGTCACACCAGGACTCGAGAGATGCAAATTAAAACAACAATGAGAAAACACTTTACTGCACCATTAACAGCAAAGTTCAAGAAAACAGAAAACAACAAATGATGGTGAAGGTGTGGAGAGATGGGGACGCTCCTACATTGCTGATGGGACTGTAAAATGGTACAACCACTGTGAAAAATGGTATGGTGCTTTTTTGAAAAGTTGGAAATAGAAATACTGTATGACCTAGCAATCCCTCTACTTGGTATGTATCTTCAAGAAATAAGATCTGTGACATGACTCGAAAAATGTACACCCATGTTCATTGCTATCACTTGTCTGTCAGTTTGTCACACTATGGTGGCTTGCATGTTGCCGTGATGCTTCAAGCTATGCCACCAGTATTTTAAATGCTGGCAAGCTCATTAACAATCTGCAATATGAAGATGATACAACCT
Organism: Chrysochloris asiatica; assembly: GCF_000296735.1. Lineage (NCBI taxonomy): Eukaryota > Metazoa > Chordata > Mammalia > Afrosoricida > Chrysochloridae > Chrysochloris > Chrysochloris asiatica. Next base: position 1,774,421 of record NW_006408858.1, on the reverse strand, counting down.
TGATTGCTGAAAGCATAATGAACTTAAAATACATACTGATAAAGATGAAAGACCATAGCCATCTATGTGGGTTGTACCTCAATTAAAAGAAAACAAAAATCCTCATAAGTGGACCAGTAAACATCATGATAAATGGAGAAAAAAGATTGAAGTTGTCAAAGACATGATTTTGCTTGAATCCACCATCAACACTCATGGAAGCAGCAGTCAAGAAATCAAATGACATATTGCATTGAGAAAATCTGCACAAGACTTTTTTCAGGTATTCAGAGCAAAGATGTCAGTTTGAGGACTAAGTGCACCTGACCCAATCCATAGTATTTTCAGTAGCCTCACATGCAAGCTGGACAGTGAATAAGGAAGAAAGTAGAAGAATTGATACATTTGAGTTATGGTAATGGAGGAGAATATTGAAAGTGCCATGGGCTGCCAAAAGAACCAATAGATCCGTTTTGGAAGAAGTGCAGCTAGAGTGCTTCTTGAAGGCCAAGATGGCCAAACTTTGTCCCTCATACTTCAGACATATTGTTAGGAGGGACCAGTCACCGGAGAAGGATTTAGCAAATCCCCCCACAAGGTGGATTGGCCAAGTAGCAGCATTGATGAACTCAAGCGTGGCAACAGTAGTGAGTTTGGTCCAGGATCAGGCAGTGTTTCGTTCTGCTGTGCATAAGTTCATTATGGGTTGGTACCGACTCGGTGGTACCTAACAACCACAATATATGCATCTGGAAGTTGGACAATTAATAAGGAAGTTCATAGGAGAACTGATGTATTTGAGTTATGGTAGTGGAGGAGAGTATTAAAGGTACCATAGACTGTCAGAAGAACAAATAAATAAATCTATACTGGAAAAAGTACAACTAGAATGCTCTTTAGAAGCCAAGGTGACCAGACTTTGTCTCTTATATTTTGGACCTACTATCAGAAGGCACCAGTTCCTGAAGAAGGTCATCATGTTTGGTAAAGTGGAGGGACAGTAAAAAAGAGGGGAAACCCTCAATGAGATATACTGGTACAGTGGCTGCAGCAATGGGTTCAAGCATGGCAGCAATTGTGAAGATGATGCTAGACCAGGTGGTGTTGACATTCTGTTGTGCATAGGGTTGCTATGAGTTGGAACCAATCCGAAAGCACTTAACAACAGCAAATGTTCATTGCAGCACTAATCATAATAGCAAAAAGATGTTGTGAAGTGCTATTGAGTTGGTTCCGACCCATAGCGACCCTGCATAGGGTTTCTGAGGAGCAGCTGGTGAGCTTGAACTGCCGACCTTGATGGAGATAGCCTTAATGCCCATCAACAGATGAATGGTTGAATAAGTTTTGGTATATACATACAACAGAATATTGTTCATTGTTGAAGAATAAAGAGGAGTTTGCAAAAACACTTCACAATGCGGATGAACTCTGGAGGACATTATGCTAAGTGAAATTAGTCAATCACAAAAAGACAAATATTGCTTGAGACTATTATTGTAAAAAGTTAAGAAAGGATTTTCTTGCTAACTGAAACATTTTATGATGGTTACAGAGTGGGTGGTGGTGGGCGGAAGGGAAAAAGAATGCAGTGAGTAGAGGCAAATACTGTAGAAGGAGTGGATTGCAATCTTTGTAATGACATGAAGTGTATAATGTATTAAATGTGGGACTGATGATCTAGTCTGTAAATCTTAACTCAATTCACAGTAAAAAGTTAAAAAAAAAAAGTTAAAAACCAAAACAGAAGGTGCTGTTGACAGTAATGTAGGGGCCATGGCCATGTGAAAGAGTCAGTAGATTTTTTTTTTTTTAAATGATTAATAGTTTGATTTTCTTTTTGAATTGTTATCAGCTTCTATAATTTTAAATTGTATTGTTTTAGTTTCCTATTTTCTCTCATTGTTTTTATTATGGTGAAAATGTACATTGATCTGCCAACACAACTTCCACATTTGCAACTCAGGAACACTGGTTACGTTTTTCACATTATTTCATTATCACTGTTGTCATCTATAACATGCTACCCCCATTGACGTGAACTCAGTGCCCCCCAAACGAAATGCCCCCTACCTCCACCTCCCACTTCTGGTAATCATGAATAATGTCACTTCTGTTTGTTTATCTTATATCAGTGTGATCACATAATATTCACCCTTTTCTGACTGACATTATTTCGCTCAGCATAGTGTTTCAAAGGTTCATCCATCAGGCATGCATTATGCCTTCATTTCTCTTTGTTGTTGTTATTAAGTACCTTGAGTCATTTCTGACTCATAGCGACCCTATGAGTTTCCAAGGAGTGGCTGGTGGGTTTGAACCACCAACCTTGAGGTTAACATTCCAGTGTTTTATCCTATAGCATCACACCAGAACATTTCTCTTTACAGCTGACTAATACTTGTATTCCATTATAAGTATGTACTGCCTTTTGTTTATCCATTAAACCCACTGCAGTTGAGTTAATACTGACTTATAGTGATCCTATAGGAACAGAGTAGAACTACTCCCTAGGGCTTCTGAGGCTGTCACTCTATAGTAGCAAACTACCTCATCTTTCTCCCTTGGAGTAGGTAGTGGGTTTGAACCACCCACTTAGCAATTAGTGGCCCAGTGCTTTAGCTACTCCACTACCAGGCTTCCTTGCTTATTATCATTAGATGGTTTTATTTTGATTTACCCTGTCACCTGAAAGAGCAAATGATTAACTTTCTCTGAGGTACAAACTCATACTCCGTCACTTAAAAGTCACCATTAAGTGTGTGTGTTTGTATTTTCATATATGTCTACCTTGATATGCAAGTATCCCTTATTCCAGGGGTGTCTGGGCTTGAGTTTAGAAAACAAAGACATGGGCGATACATATCCAGGTGGGGAACTGGGCACCATGACCTTATCACCAGCATGGACTTCTACTGCCCAAGGCATTCTCATAGTGGGTAGAGCGTAAGTGCCAGCGGTAGCCCCTGCCCTCGCAGACAGCAGCCTCACAGAGAAAAAGCAGTCCCAGCCTACAGGTTGGAGGTCATGGGTCCCTTCATGTGTCAAGCTGTTCCTGGGATTGGCAAAGCTGATGGCCACTCCAGGGTGTCCAGCCAGGACAGATATGGCCTTGTGTATAGGCTGCCTGTGTCCCGATCTGCTGCCTCCCAGACAGCAGATCTTGGCTTTCTGCCCCTTCCCCAGCTCACTTGGGTGGGCTCTCCCAGGCCTCCGTTGGCAGCACAGAACATGGAAAGATTTCTGAAGGCTCTACACTGGACACTTGGGTTTGATTTCTGTACAGCCACCACCTATGTTGTCAGTGGAGAATTGCATGAGTGGCTCTATGGGTTAATGTGCCAGTGTGGCTCTATGGGTTAATGTGCCAGACTGCAGCACTGTTTGAACTACAAGGTCAGTGGTTCAAGTGCAGCAGTTGCTCCTTGGAAACCTTATACAGGGTCGTTATGGATCGGAACTGACAGCACTTAGCAACAACAACATGATATCGAATGGAGACCTGGTGTGGCGCTGTGGGCTAATGCATCAGACAGCAAAGTCATTTGAACTGCAAGGTCGGTGGTTCAAGCTCACCAGCTGCTCCTTGGAAACCCTATACAGGGTCGCTATGGGTTGGAATTGACTCAATGGCATTTAACAACAACAACAACATGATATTGAATAGGTTTCAGAAGAACTTCCAGACCAATGCAGATTAGGATGAAAGCCTTGGTGATTTCTTCCAACAATCAGCTGGTGAAAACCGTATGGATCACAACTGATCTACAGTTGATCATGGGGCCAGTTCAACAGCATCTAACAACAGCCTAGTGGCACAGGGACCCTGTCTCACTACAGTGCTGGGTGGGCCCAGGGTCCACTGCACCCAGGTTAGGGCTGGAAGATGTCAAGGTCCACATCCTTACTCTGTCAGCAAATTGTATGCAGAATTTTAGGCCCATGATTCTCATAGTGTGGTCCTTGGCCCAGCTTTACTGTTAAGGATGGAAATTGTGCCTTTCAAAAAGAGAGCTTAAGTCCTAATCCTGGGTACCTATGGATGTGACCTTGTTTGGAAATAGGGTCTTTGAAGATTTAATAATTTAACATGAGTTCATACTGAAGTAGGATGGGTCTAATCCAATAGGAGTGGTGTCCTTATAAAAGAGGAGAAGAGAGAGACACACACATACAGAAGGATGAGGGCCATGTGAAGATAAAGGCAGAGATTAGAGTGATCTACAAGCCAGGGAACACCAAGGATTGCTAGCCATCACCAGAATCTTAAGAGTGAGACATGGAACAAATTCTCCCTCAGAGTCTTTAGAAAGAATCAGCATGGCTGATACACTCTGGACTCCTGTCCCCCAGTACTCAGAGATGACCCATTTCTGTTCTCATAAGCTACCAAATTTATGATACTTTTTGGTTGGCAGCCCTAAGAAACAAACACATCTGGGAACTTGTTAGAACTATAGATCATCAGATCTGAAAAAAGGTGACTATCATTTCTTCAATTATTTGTTTTGTCTCCTGCTCTTTCTCCTATCTTTCAGAGATTCCAATTATATATCTATTAGTTTGCTTAAGGTTGTCCTGTACTTCGGTGATGCTTTGTTCATTTTAGATAGTGATGTGTTTCATTTTTAAAGAACAATTTCTTAAGGTAAAATTCACATAACATAAAATTAACCATCCTTGGCAGCTTTGATATTTTCTCCATTTGTCATGATGCTGCTTATTGTATTAGCTCAGTTGTGAGGATTTTTGTTTTCTTTACATTGAGTTGTAATGCATTCTGAAGGCTTCATTAGTATGTGCTTCAAGTCGTCTTCATTTTCAGCAAGCAAGTTTGTGTCATCAGCATATTGCAGGTTGTTAACCTGTCCTGGAGGAAGTACTCCTTAGAAGTGAGGATAGCTAAATTTTGTCTCATATACTTTGGACATATTGATAAGAGAGAACACCCTTGGAGAAGGGCATCATGTTTGGTAAAATAGAGCGTCAACAAAAAAGAGGAAGACCCCTAAATAGATGGTTTGACACTAGCTGCAACAATAGGCTCAAACATAGCAATGATTGGAAGAATGGCACAGGACTGTACACAGGTTCCCTTTGAGTTAGAGCAGACTCAGTAGCACCTAACAACAGCAGCAGCAAAATTATTTTAAAGTGAACAATGCCATTTGGTACATTTTGTCCAACAACTACCTCTATTTAGTTCCAAAGTATTTCCATCACTCAAAAATAAACTCCATGGGTACATCAAGCACTTTCTCCCTAGTCTTCCTCCCTCCATCTCTATGGACTTACCTATTCTGGCTATTTCATATAAATGATATCATATAATATCTGGTTTCCACATTGTATCTGGTTATCCGTGTTGTAGCATGTATTAGTACTTTGTTGCTTTTCTGGCTGAACAAGATTCCATTGTATATGGTAGTGGTAGTGGTGTGCCATGTATTGGTTCCAATTCACAGCGACCCTACATAGGGTTTCCGAGGCTGCAAATCTTTATGGGAACAGAAAACCTTATTTTTCTCTTGTGGAATAGCTGGTAGTTTCGAACTGCTGACCTTGAGGTTAACAGCCCAACTTGTAACCACTATGCAACCAGAGCTCTTTCTGGTATACATATACACCCCCATTTGTTTAATCATTCATCTGTTGAAGGATACGTGAGGAGTTTCTACTTTTTGGCTCTTGTGCATAGTGCTGCTGTGACCATTCATATACATGTGCTTGTTTGCATTCCTGCTTTTAACTTTTAGGGGCAAGTACATAGGAGTCCTGGTGTGGCGCTGTGGGTTAATGTGATGGACTTCAAAGTCGCTTTGAACTGCAAGGTTGGCGGTTTAAGTTCACCAGCTGTTCCTCGGAAACCCTATACAGGGTTGCTATGTTTGGAACTGACTCAATGGCACTTAACAACAACACATAGGAGTAGAATTGCTGGCTCATATGATAATTCTGTTTATTTCTGAAAACACTAAACTGTTTTCCACAACAACTGAACCATTTTATATTCCTGCTAGCAATGTGCAAGGGTCCTAGTTTCTCCTTATCCTCACCTACTGCTTTCTGTTTTATTATTATTATTATAGCCATCCTAGTAGGTGTGAAAGGAGTTCTAGTAATGTAGTTGGTTACGAGTTGGGCTGCTAACCACAAGGTCAGCAGTTCGAATCTACCAGCTGCTCCATGGGAGAAAGATGAGACTTTCTTCTCCTATAAAGATTTACAGCCTCAGAAATCCTATACAGCTTCACTATGACTCGGAACCAACTCCACAGCAAATAACCACCACCAGTAGGTGTGAAATAGTACCTCATTGTGATTTTGATTTTCATTTCTGTAATGATTGAATCTATGTGGGTATAAAGAATTAATGATCCCTGATCATGCAGTGGGTTAAGCCTTGGGTTGCTAACTACAAGGTTGGTGGTTGAAGCTTACCAGCTGCTCCGAGGGAGAAAGATGAGGAAGTCTGTACCCATAAAGACTGACAGCCTCGGAAACCCTATGGAGCAATTTTACTCAGTCCTACAGGGTTGCTGTGGGTTGAGTCAACAGTAGTGTTTATTTTTGTAAATGAGTAAATTTCTTTTACTCATTAAAAACATCTTTTAATGTACTTCCAGTTAATTGTAGATCTTTGGAGAAGTGCCTATTCAAGTACTTGGCTCAGTTTTCACTAGGGCTTCTGGGTCAGAGCGGCATCTCCTCACAGAGCGTGCCTTTCCCCAAGTGACGGGGCCAGGGCGGGGGACCAGACTGGGGTCGGGGCCGTCTGTGGTGGACATTGTTGGTGATGCTGCTGCTGTCGACTGCAGGGCTGGACATGGAGGAAGGGAAGGAAGGCGGGACATGGCTGGGCATCAGCACACGGGGCAAGCTAGCGGCACTCACCAACTACCTGCAGCCTCGACTGGACAAGGATGCCCGGGGCAGAGGTATGTATAGTGGGGCCAGTCAACCTGCAGGTTGGGCTTCTAGGACACTTTTTTTTTTTTTTAATATTTATTGTGAATTATGTGATAGTTTACATGGGAGAACATAAGCTTTACATTTATCTTGTCATATATTGTTTCTTTGCCATGGTTACAATCCCCT
>NW_006408858.1:1740451-1767215 GCF_000296735.1 Chrysochloris asiatica | reverse complement strand
CCCTCTCTGGGTCTAGAGTCCCCAGCCACAGATGGAGGCAGAGACAACATCTCTTCATGTTGTTGTCTCTGCCTCCATCTGTGGCATCACTTCTTCTCTGGGTAGGGTCCTTCACTCCATTCTTCTCCGTTGATGGTTCCAGGGACCTCTGCTCCTGGACTGCAAAGTCAATCACTCCCCTCCTTTTGCTACAGAATGTTCTAGGAACACTCTTGAACATCACCTGGATGATGTGGGAGAGTGCAGATGTGGTTGCTCCTGTCAGGGAATGTATTCTTAGCCCAGCTGTCTGCCTTGACCACTGTGTCTGCCCCTGCTGACCACCAGCAGTCAGTCACCCATAGCTGGACTGTGGATGTCTCTAATGCTTCTAGAAAAGATGTCCCTGAGACTTCAGCTCTGTGGACATATACTTTCCCTATTGATGGCCTTTTTCCTCAGGTTGGAAATATAGGCACAGTGGGGGGAACATCAAAGCAGACAACCAGAAACGGTTGCCCTCCCTGCTGCTGCACTCTGAAGAGTGGTCCAGCTCCAGTGGCTGTCAGTCAGGCACTAGATCTCTTGTTCGTCCGGCCTCTGACTTCTTTCCCCTTAGGGCCCCATCAGTCTTCCTGAGGAGAGGGGCTCAGCTGTGGGAGATTCCAGCAGCCTTGGCCATGAGCACCTGCCCCCTGCCCACAGGTGAGCTGGTCACCCACTTCCTGACCACTGACATGGACAGCTTGTCCTACCTGAAGAGGGTCTCCGCCGAGGGTCATCTGTACAATGGCTTCAACCTGATCACAGCAGATTTAAGGTGGGTCTATCTGAGTGCAAGGAAACTTAGTGGTGCGGCAGGTTAAGCATTGAGCTGCTAACCACAGGGTTGGTTGTTCAAACTCACCAGTCACTCCTTGGGAGAAAGATGAGGCTATCTGCTCCCGTAAAGATTGACGGTCTTAGAAACTACAAGGAGCAGGTCTACTCTGCCTTATAGGGTTTCTGTGAGTCTGAGTGGACTCAGTGATGGGGCGTGTACCCGAGTGTCTCCCCTGGCACACTATGCTGCAGGCCCTGCTGGTTCGATGGAGCTTGCAGGCTTTTGTTGTGAGTCTTGAGTACCATGCTGATGGGCAGGAGGTGGACTTGGATCTTATTCTGTGCCTTTGTGAGTGAGAGCTCTGTATGCCTGTATCTATCTGGTGAGGACTTCCTAGGACAGAGAAGTATGCAGTCCCCTACCTGCTCTCTGTCTCCTACCCAGTCTGGACTGGAGGAGCCCCTTCATTTTAATCTGCACTTGCCTGGTGGTACTGTGGGTTAGGCATTGGGCTGTTAACCACAAAATTGGCAGTTCAGAGCCACCAGAGAAAGATGAGGGTGTCTGCTTCCGTAAAGATTTACAGTCTCGGAAACCCTATAGAAGGTCACTATGAGTTGGAATCAACACATGGCAGTGGGATTGATTTGGTTTTGGGGTTCATTCCTCTGACTTCTTATGGGCAAGGACTACCCAAGGCTGAAGAAGGAGCTCTAGTGTACCCACAGCTGAATGTGAGGGGAAGCTCTCAAGGCTCCTGGGTACAGTGGGTGCTGCTGAGTCGGCCACTGCAGCTTCTTCAGGAAGTCCCAGAGTGGACAGCATGGCTCAGCTCCATAGGGTTGTGAGGGGATGGGTGTGCACAGTCCCGTGCCTTCTGCTGCAGGCTGACCTAGAGAACTTGGGCCAATCAGACTGGGAGTGGGCAATGCTGACTTTGGCAGCCCCACAGTAGTCTAGTGTGGTTCAGCGATGAGCTGATAGGCTATGGTGCCTGCCCAGGGTGCTTACCACTTACCAGGGATCTTGAGATCTGGGGCAGTTGAAGACTTAGAGGAAGTGAAGGCAGCCCAGGACTTAGAGGGTCTGAGAACCCAGCCATGTTAGTGGGTTGGAAAGGCAGTGGTGTCTGGAGGATTTGCTCCCCCTCTGATGAAATGGTCCCCAGTGCTGGGCACCTGAGGTGTGGATGATGGAGTGGGTAGAGCCAAGAGGGACGATGGGTGTGCTATAGGAGAGGAACCAAGGCAGGATCCCAGGCTTCCTTCAGGACTTTTGGATGCCTGGGCCAGAGTGCTTTGGTCATAGTGGCCTAGGTGAGCTTACACGTTAGAACCCTCTTCTGCAGACCTCAACATCTGGCTCAGCCACCAGCATCGGGGACACCTGCCCAGCCACCTGTGCTGGCCAGGGTGCTGGTGAGATGCCCATCTTACAGAGGCAGGACCTACTCCACCACTCCATGCTGGGTGGCCTATAAGAGTGCAGTAAGGGATGGGTGATGGTGAGTGGGCTGCCTAAAGGCCTCTTGGCAATTAGACTGGGAGGCCAGGCCAGGTAGTAGAGACCTGGAAAGGCTAAGACCAGGACAGGATACTCCCAGCACCTGTCTGGGACTGGTGGTGCCATGGTACCGAGACCTGTCACTAGAGTACAGCAGTTACTAGACTGTACAACAGTGAGGGGGCTCTTCCACCTGAAGTGGGGACCAGCTGATAAAGACAATGAGGAGGAGGGTCCCCAGGGAGAGAGCAGGAGGCCTTAGACTGAGTGTGGACATGAGACCTGGAGTCAGTTCCCTGGGTTTGGTTCCTTAGGCCCACGTGGGGTGCACACTTGTATATGAAGCACAGAGGGGCATTAACAGCCCCAGCCAGAGATTCTGTTGGTCCCAGGACCACTGTGCTTGAAGACCTGTACATGCCTGGGACCAGCATGTCTTTACAGCAACTAGGTAGTGGAGTCTTTTTGAGAGGTAGGTCACCCACCAAGGAAGCTTCAGGCTGAGGTCCTGGTGTCCCTGGAGAAAGGCTTTGCAGCCTACCACTTGCTCCTGGCTACTGTATCCCTGATGCCAGCCTGTGGCTCTACCAATGGGGTGGGTACTGTCCTGCCAGCCTGGGGTTGCTGGGAGGGAAGTCTGTCTGGAGATAGTGAGGGCTTGGACATGGGCCCAGTCCAGCACAAACATTGGCCACAGAGTCACTGGGCACCATTTGCTGAATATTGCCCACCTTTGTACCCACAACTCTGCCATTAAGCAAGAGGGCGCGACACAGGACCCACGGACGCTGTACTGTGGCTGCGTGTTTGTCTGCCAGAGCCAGCACAACACCCTAAGGCTAGACAAGTGTGGTCCCCACTTCCAGCTTTGGTGGGGGCTTGGGGAGAGGGTGCTGCTGCTTCACAGTTGAAATTTGCATGCAGAGCCTGCCCCGGTGGAGGTGCAATGCTTCTGTAGCACCTGGTGGCAGCCGCAAGGAACAGCCCTATCCTGGTGGGTACCCTTCCACTAATCTTGGGCCCTGAGTATTTCCTGGTGCTGGGGTTCTGTCAGGCCTGGGCTTTAGCCAGGAGAGTGAAGTTGGGTGTGTTGTGCTTCGATGTGATGCTTTTGTTAAAGGTTTGTCAGATAGTTTTTGCTCTGGGAGCTGCAGGGTTTTGTATATTTGTCTTCTAGCAAATATACTCCTTTGCATGGAGCCTGAAGTCTGGAACCCTGAGGACAGGAAATTTTTTTCCGTTCATTCCCTTGAACTCCACAGAAACTAGTTTGGTTTGGGGACTTCTTAATTATAACAGTGTCCCTCCATGTGGTAAGATTGACTTGTCTCCGGTGTTTGTATCATGAGGCTGCACCAGAGTAGAGACCAGGCCTATGGATGGACAGAGGCCCCGGGAAGGGGAGACCCTGTGGCTGCCTTGACCAGCCCTGATTTGTCCAGCTCCTTACCTGTGTGCAAGGCATGACGAAACATGGCACAGACTCTCTTGACAGATGCGTCCACCACTCACCCCCTCAGAGCCCAGCACAGGGGCCCCACCGGGATAGGCAGTGCATTGGTGTGGGCAGGTGCTCCAGGTGAGGTGGGCTTCTTGCCTACAAAGGCAAACCTGAGCCTCTCTCCAAGCCTGTGCTTCTGGACAGACGTGCTTCATAGCCCACCCCCAAACAAGTAGCCAAGGACAGGACTCTCCTCCGCTGGTCAGTCCCCCTTGCTGGAGACAGAGCCTCTGCTCTCTTTGTTCCCATAAGTTCTCTACCACCCTTTCCTCCTGTCACTCCAAGGATTACCCTGAGGTTGTCCCGCAGATGGGAACCAGTACCAGGCAGACTGACACTTAGCGACTACAGACATAGTGCGACTCTTCCAGGACCTGGAGTACAGTCAGGCTCCCTTGGTACAGAGTGGGCTGCTGACTGGTTATAGTTTACAAGCCTAGGCATCATCTAGGAGGCAGCTGGTGTCAGGGGGTCAGCCGGCAGCCCCGGACAGTGGTGCCAGTGAAGAAATCCAGGCCCAGGAGGGAAGAGCTTTAAGTTACAGTCAGAGCTTGGGTCAGAAGCCCCATGTATTGGCACCGGTGCCACAGGTCCACGGGCACTCACGCTTTCTGCTTGCCAACAAAGTCTGGTAAATTGTTGTTGTTATTTGTTGTTAAGCGCCGCTGCGTTGGTTTTGACTCATAGCGACCCTTAACAACAAGCATAGATTTCTGAGGCTTCAGATCTTTGAGGTAGTAGAAAGCCTCATCTTGTCCCTTTGGTGTGGCTGGCAGGCTCAAACCACAAACCTTGTGGTTCACAGTCCAGTGCTTATCATATAGCCACATGTTAACACAAATGGAACCAAGTGTGAGCTGAGGGAAAAGATGATCAAGATGTGGGCTGGGGTACAAGGTCTGGGGCTAGGACAGTGAATCCTGGCAAGTGGGCTGGTCAGCAGGAAGGAAGAGGGGCCAGAGCCAGACATGGCTGGAGGTCCTGCCAGCACAGTGTGCCTACTCCTTGTTCCACATGTGCTCATCCTAAAGGCTGACCAGTCCAGGAGGTGTCCTAGGTCACCAGGGAGAGTACTCTTCAGCCAGAAGGGAAGGAGTATCCCAAGTTTTAGCAGAAAGGCTTGGTGTGGAACTAGCACATCTTCAACTTCCTAGTATTTGAAATGATTTAAAAATACAATCTGGGGCAGAAAACACAATGAGAGTCTTTACTCAGGAGCCTCTAAAATCTCTGAGGCCAATGGATTGGAGCCCTGGGGTTGTGGGGGAGTCAGCCATGGAGACCCCAGGTGGAGAGGCTTGGGGGTACAAACACTAAATGGGAATTGAACTAGATACCTAGGGTAACTCCTGGGGTTCTATGACAGTTGCCCACACCCTGCTGGAAATCAGTACTCAATGGTCCCAAGGCCCAGCTCTCCCATGGTTTTTACCAACCCAATCATTTGGGGTCCATGCATTGGGAGCACTTGGGGAGGCAGGAGGGCCTTTTAGATGCTGCCATATCCCAGGCTGGTGGCTCCCTCTGATACCAGACAAGAGCCAATGGGTTGGATGAACTGCCTGCAAAGCCCAGGTGGCAGTGGGTGTTCCTGGCCTGGGGGACTGGACCCTGGTGAGCTTTGGCTTGGCTGCAGCTGGCCACTGCCCCTGAATGGTTGTCAGGAGGAGGACTGGTTCCTGTGTGGAGCTGAGAAGCCACATGACCCGTTTCCTCCCATTCACAGCACAACCAAGGGAGACATTGTCTGTTACTATGGAAGCCGGGGACAGCCTGAGCCCGTGGTTCTGACGCCAGGTGAGTCCCCTCCAGCACTTGGCAATAGGGTGGGGTGCTACTCTAATAATGACCTGCTACTCTAATAATGACCTCTTAGGAACTAGGCTTCCTGCTGGTTTACTGTTCTGGGCCTCTCCTTTTTGGCCATCCCTGGTGGCATAGTGGGGTAACCTCAAGCTCATTGATTTGGAACTCACCAGTCTCTCCAAGGGAATAAGATGAGGCAGTCTGCTCCTGTAAAGACAGACAGTCCTGGAACCCCAAAAGGAGTAGCCCTACTCTATCCTATAGGGTCAGAGTTGGAATCCACTTGATGGCAGTAGGTTTGGTTTGGATTTGGGTGTAGCTTCTGGCCTGTACCATCCTGTGGCCTGGCCAGTCCTGCCTCCTCAGTGACTACTTCCCTGCTTCACTCTTCTTTACCACCCACACCAAGGACTCTTCCTACAGAAGTGGGACCCAGGGGTCCCCACCTTACATCCATCTGTGGTCCCCACTTTGTTGTCTCCACCTCTTCTTGCAGCCCCACTTCAAAGAGCACTACTCACCCCCCAACTCACCGCCCAGGTTCTCCTGGAAAGGACTTAGTCCCAGGACAGCTCACTACCCTGGGCCTAGTCTGTCCCTTCTTTGGACTCTGGCCTCTGCTCCTTCTCTCTAGTGTCTACCTACACCACCCCTGGGTATCATACCCATTCCTAGACCATCTGCTCCAGCCCAGTCCCTCATCCTAGTTCCAGGACAGATGGTCTCTTCCAGGTCCTGCCTGCCCTCACCCCATACCCACCCACAAGACCTCCCTGGGATCTCAGGAAGCCAGGACACTGCCCTCACTGTTATACTTGTGCCCACGAGGCACGCTAGCAGGGTGGGTGAGCCCTTCCCCTTCTACTCTGCTCACACACAACTGGATGTCAAGGGGCCACTGTGAGCCACTTCAGGGGGCTGCGTCCTATGCTGCCATGTCCGGCTCCAGGACACAGTTGGCACTCCTGAGGAACAGCACACCAGGTTGTGAAGTTGCCAGGACACTTTCATGGGAACAGCTCAGTAGTGGTGAGGACAGTCAGAGTGGTGCAGCCATCACCATTCTCATTTTGAGAACATGTTCATTTCCCTAGAAAGAAACCCCTTTTAGCTATCACCTCCCCATAAATACCAGTACCCTCCAAACCAAAAACCAAACCCACTGCTATCAAGCTGATTCTGACTCATAGTAACCCTATGTTGTTGTTGTTATGTGCCATGGAGTTGGTTCTGACTCATAACAATCCTGTACAGGGTTTCCAAGATTGTAAATCTTTGCAGGAGCAGAAAGCCTCATCTTTCTCCTGCGGAACAGCTGGTAGTTTGGAACTGCTGACTGTGAGATTAGCAGCCTGATTCATAACTACTACGCTACCCCTTAGGGCTTCCAAGACTGTAAATCTTTGGAGAACCATACAGCCTTATCTTTTGCCCACGAAACAACTGGTGGGTTTGAACCAGCAACCTTTCAGTTAGCAGTCCAATGCACCATCTGGGCTCCTTTCCGTAGCTCTAGGTAACCACATGAAATACTTACTGATGAAAATCAAAGACCATAACCTTCGGTATGGATTGCATCTCAATATAAAGAAAACAAAAATCGTCAGCACTGGACCAATAAATAACATCATGATCAGTGGAGAAAAGATTGAAGTTGTCAAAGGCTTCATTTTGCTGGGATCAGCTATCAACACTCATGGAAGCAGCAGTCAAGAAATCAAACGATGTATTGCATCAGGCAAATCTGCTGCAACTGTCTTGAAAGTATTCAAGAGCAAAGATGTCAGTTTGAGAGCTGCGGTGTGCCTGACCCAAGTTGGACAGTGAGTAAGGAAGACCATAGAAGAATTGATGCTTTTGAGTTGTGGTGTTGGAGGAGAATATTGAAAGTGCCATGGGCTGCCCATAGAACAAACAGATCTGTGTTGCAAGAAGTACAGCCACAATGCTCCTTGGAGGCCAGGGTGGCCAAACTTTGTCTCCCATACTTCAGACATATTATCAGGCGGGACCAATCCCTGGAGAAGGATATCATGTTTGGTAAAGTGGAGGCACAGTGGCGACAGTGATGGGCTCAGACATAGCAATGACTGTAAGGTTGACCCTGGACTGGGCAGTGTTTCATTCTGTTAGGCATAGGGCCGTTATGAGTTAGTACTGACTTATGGTCCCTAACAACAACAACAGGCAACCACAGATCTATTATTTGTCTCTATGAATTTTTCTGTTCTGGATATTTCATAACTTGGAGTCATGCACTCCATGACTTTTGGCGTCTGACTAATTTTATGTAGCATAATGCCTGCAGGATATACCGTTGTTGTGTGCTGTCAAGTCGGTGCCAACTCTTAACGACCCTGTATAGGGTTTCCAAGGAGTGGCTAGTGGATCTGAACCACTGACCTTGTGGTAAGGAGTCCATTGCTTACTCTACAGTGCCACACCAGGAGGTATACCTATGTTATAGCTTGTATAAGTACATCATTTCTTTTTATTAAGTAAGAAATAAAAACTGCCATCAAGCTGATTTGAAGTCTTAGCAACACTATAGGACACAGTAGAAGAGCTCCATAAAGTTTCTGAAGCTGTGAATCTTTCCAGACGCAGACTTACTGCCTCATCTGCCTTTTGCAGAACACTTGGTTCAAATCACTAGTCTTTTTATTAGCAGTCTGAGACTTAACCCACTGTACCACCAGAGTTTCTTATTTCTTTTTATGACCAAATAATACTCCAAGGATGGCATCCAAAGGTATTACTTTGGAATATTACTAAGTCTAAATACTAAGGTGTCCCTAACCTGAGTCATGATATTTTCAACTGCCTTATATGCATGGAAAAGCTGGGCAATAAATAAGGAAGACCGAAGAAAAATTTATGCCTTTGAGTTACTGTGTTAGTGAAGGATATTAAATATACCATGCCAGAAGAATGACTAAATCTTTGTTGGAGGAAGTACAGCCAAAGTACTCCTCAGAAGGGAAGATAGTGAGACTTGATCTTCCATAGTTTTGGACATGTCATCTGGAAGGACCAGCTCCCTAAAGTAGAGGGTTAGCAAAAAGGACAAAGATCCACAATGAGATGGATTGACACAAAGCTCTAACAGTGGGCTCCAACAGAGGACCAGGCAGTGTACATAGGATGGCGCTGAGTCAGAACTGACTCAACAGAACTTAACAACAGCAGTAGTTTATTTTAGTTATTGTACTTTTGGTTATTGTAAATCTGCTATGAACTTTCATTTGTAAATTTTTGTCTGAGCATATATTTTTATTTCTCTAGGATATATACCTAAGTTAGAAATTGCTGGGTCATATGATGTGGCACTGCAGGATAATGCACTGGACCGCAGGGTCAGTTTGAACCACAAGGTCAGTGGTTTAAAACCTCCAGCCGCTCCTTGGAAACCCCACACAGAGTTGCTATGAGTCAGAATTAACTCGATGGCACTTAACAACAACAACATGGTGATAGAAATGATGCTGGATCCAGGAGCGGAGGTCCCTGGGAACATAAAGGGAGAAGAGCAGAGTGTGGGACCCTACCCAGAGAAACTGTGATGCCTGAGATGGAGGCAGAGATGATGACATGGAGAGATAGAGTGGCTGGGGACTTTAGACCCAGGGGGAGGGAGAGGGGCTGTGTGCTGATGACCAAGGGGCAGGCTTGCAGGGTATATACCCTTTGGTTGTTTGATAATGTGTGGCGGGGGTTATAATCATGGTAATGAAATGATATACGATAGGATGTATGTAAAGCTAATGTTCTCCCATGTAAACTGTCACAGAATTCACAATAAAACATTAAAAAAAAAAACAGAACAAGGGGGAAAAAATTACATGCAAGTAAAAATTCCAACCTCGGGTGCATACAGTAAGAATTCTTGCAAACTAGAATAAGAGAATGAGGATCACTGCATAGGAAAAAAATATAACAAAATAAATTCACAGCACAACGAGTTTACATGACTTAACTGTTTGACTTTTGAGCTTCGCCTGAGCTAGTTTTAAACTAAGTCCTCAGAAAGTTGTTTTGGAATGGCCAGAATTTTAAACTGTGTCTATCTCATCCTCTGGCCTGCCTAGTCAATTCAGAGGGACTTCCCCCAAACAGATCAAATGAAAATGTAGTGCTTTATTGTGGAAACAACCCAAAAGTGGGTTCCCTGAATTGGCTTTTAACTAATTTTACTGGCATGATACATATGGTCCAAGTCAAGCAAAGCAGTCTCCAAATCCATAAAACTGAATATAGGATTCAATTGACCAATCTGCCAAAATAAGCAAATCAGTGTATGCATAAAAATGAAACCTTGGAGAAAAAATTGAAAGACTTTTTGGCTACTCAAAATGCCCTTTCAGAACTTTCTCAACATAGTTGCTGCATTTGTTTGTTTTAGATTAAATGATTGAAATTAGTGTGTCTCCCCAAATTTCCCTTAACAAAGCGCATGGCAGGTGTCAACCCAGAGTAATCCTTTTCTGGTTATTTACAAAAGGTTTATTGAAAAACTGCATACAGGCAGCCCATTCCAATCTCCTTCTTGGTAAGTTATTCTGATAAAAGTATGAATTACATATCTATACTTTTATCTGTTAGAAAATTTATATGTAACAAGATAGTTTACTATGAAGTTCTATCATATGTGCTCTGGATATGTGAATTGATTCAACCAATATAATAAAATCCTTTGTGGAAAGAAAAAGAAATTATGCTGGAGATTGCCTTATAGAAAATTTTGCAAGGCCAGTGACTAATTCATTGCATGTAACTTTTAAAAAAATGTAAATGGAAATTATACATGTGGACCTCAGCAGATGGAATATTCAGAGATAAAACTGACTATATCTGTGGGAACGAACTAAGGAGAAGCTCCATATCATCAGCCAAAAGAAGGCCTGGGGCCCATTGTTGAACAGATCACCAATTGCTCATATGTAAATTCAGGAAGAAACTGAAGAAAATTAAAACAAGTCCATGAGAAACAAAATATCACCTTGAGTATATCCCACCTGAATTTAGAGACCACCTTAAGAACAGATTTGATGCATTAGACACTAATGACCTGAAGAGTTGTGGGATGAGATCAAGAACATTGTACAGGAAGAAAGCAACAGGTCATTAAAAAGACAGAAAGAAAAGACCAAAGTGAATCTCAGAAGAGACTCTGAAAGTGATTGGAAAAAGTGATGAAGTAAAAGAACTGAATCAAAAATTTCAAAGGATAGCTTGAGAAGACAAAGTCAAGTATTATAATGAAGTATGCAGAGACCTTGAGTTAGAAAACCAAACGGAAGAATACACTCAGCATTTTTCAAGCTGGAAGAACTGAAGAAAAAAATTCAAGCTTCAGGTTGCAATGTTGAAGGATTCTCTGGGCAAAATCTGCAAGGTGAGCAGTTGAAAGCCACCAACTGCTCCTTGGGAACCCTAAATTGGGTCACTACAAATTGTAATCCATTCTAATGCACATAACAGCAACAAAAGCAATAGGCAAAATACTGAATGATGCAGGAAGCATCAAAAGAAAGTGGAAGGAATACACAGAATCACTGTACCAAAAAAAAAAAAAAAAAAAAAAATTAGATGTTTGACACTTACAAAAGGTACTATATGATCAAAAACTGATGGTATGGAAGGAGGAAATCCAGGCTGCACTGAAACAACCTGTGATATGTGGATAGTATAACCTTGCTTGTTGGAAGCTAAGAGGACTTGAAATACTTACTGATGAAGATCAAAGACCACAGCTTTCAGTATGGATTGTACCTCAGTGTAAAGAACACAAAAATCCCCATAAATGGACAAATAACATTTTGTTTGGATCCACAATCAATGATCATGGAAGCGCTGCGCCACTCAAAGAATCAAATGGCAAATCTGTCACAAAAGACCTCTTTAAAGTTTTAGAGAGCAAAGGTATCCCTTTGAGGACTAAGGTAAGCCTGACCCAAGCCATGGCATTGTCAGTTACCTCATAAACATTTGTAAGTTGGACAGTGAATAAGAAAGACCACAAAAGAATTGGTGCATTTGTTTTAGAAATGGATTACCAGGCACTTTGTCCTGGTCTGGAAGCACCATTGAAATCTTCCCACCATGTGAGACCCTGCTAGTATTTAAAATACAGTGGCATCACTTCAAGCATTAGAACATCATACAAACTACCCCTGTACAATAGAATGACATACCAGAAAGATTTCAGTGTTGGGAACCCTGAGGGTATTTATTTCTACTTTGTTTCATAGTATCACTATGAGTCAGAATCAGCTCTACACCAACAGGTTTGATTTTTGTTGTTTATTTGTTTAATGTGTGTGTAGTGGTATCTCATTGTGGTTATGGTTTGTATATTCCTGATGACTGTTGATGTTGAGCATCTCCTCTTATGCTTATTGCATATTTTCTTTGGAAAACAGTCTAGTCTGATTCTTTGCTAATTTATCCCTTGTTGGGTGTATGATGATTAGTTTTATGTGTCAATTTGGCTAGGCTGTAGTACTTGATTGTTTAGTCAAATAATAATCTAGATGTTGGAGTGAAGGATTTTGTAAATGGTGTTAGCATTTACAATCATTTGATTTTAAGAACTGGAGATCACCATTGGTAATGTGGGTAGGCCTTTTCTAAGCAGTTCAAAGCCTTAAGAGCAAAAATTGAGGTTTCCTGCAGAAGAAAAAGTTTTGCCTCAAGACTGTAGCATAAAATCCTGCTGAATTTTCAGTTTACTGGTCTGTCCTACAGATTTCAGACTTGCCATCCCCTACAATCTTGTGTCAATTCCTTGTAATAAGTCTTTTATTATTATTATTCTATTAGTTCTGTTTCTCTGAAGAAAGGTTATTTATCTTTTTATTACTCAATTACAAAATTTCTTCACATATCCTAGATCTAAGTCCCTTACCAGATTTATGATTTGCCAAAAGTCTCTCCCATTGTGTGAGCTGCCCTTTCACTTTCTTTATGGTACCCCTGAAAGCACAGACATTTTAAATTTTGATGATCTCTAATTTTGTTCTTTTCCTTCTGATTTTTCATGTCCTAAGTATACGTGAAGGAGTTCTGGTAGTGTAGTGGTTACGAATCGGGCTGTGAACTGCAAGGTCAGCAGTTCGAAATTACCAGCTGTTCCGCGGGAGAAAGATGAGGCTTTCTGCTCCCATAAAGATTTACAGCCTCAGAAACCCTGTACAGGGTCGCTGTGAGTCAAAACCGACTCCATGGCACATAACAACAACAACAACAAAAACAACAACATGTATATGCGGGAGTCCTGATGTGATGCTATGGGTTAATGCACTGGACAGCAAAAATCAGTTTGATCTGCAAGGTCAGCAGTTCAAGCTCACCAGCGCTCCTCAGAAACCGTATACAGGGTTGCTATGGGTTGGAACTGACTCAATGGCAGTTAACAATGACAATTTATCTCTTTTACTTTTGTTACTTCTGATTTTTCATGTCCTATCAAAGAAACCAAGGAGCTCTGGTAGCGTAGTGGTTACGAGTCGGGCTGCTAACCTCAAGGTCAACAGTTCAAAACTACCAGCAGTTCTGTGGGAGACAGATGAGGCTTTTTGCTCCTGTAAAGATTTGCAGCCTTAGAAACCCGTACAGGATCGCTGTGAGTTGGAACCGACTCTACAGCATACTACTACCACCACCACCATCAAAGAAACCGTTACCAAATCCAAGGTCACACATTTACACTTATGATTTATTTCTTCTAAGAGTTTGACTGTTCAGCTATTACTTTTAGATGTTGATTCATTTGGAGTTCATTTGTATGTGTGGTGTGAGGTTAGGTCCTTCTTTGCATGTGTAGCCCTGGTTGCCCAGCACCTTTATTAAATAGGGTTCAGTGTCGCTCCTGAATGGAAAGGAGTCAGACACTAAGGGCTGGTGGGCTAGGCCACAGGGCACAGTATAGCCAAGGTGTACTCTGGGGAATGGGTAGAGTTATGTCCGCCGTGGCTGAGGTCTTCACCTGAAAGTCTGACAGCAGCAAAGAGGATAAGTCCTAATGTCCTCTGGGCTTATCATTCAGTGTGTATGAATCTGATCATACCCACTCCTACTTCAGGGCAGGGCTTTCTCAAGAAAATACAGCAACCGAGTCCTTTGAGAAGACACCTGACCATCTTAAGTTCATGCAAGAGAAGCCCTTCACTGTCACAACTTCTGTTAACACATGTGGGAACTTGGGCTGTGCTTCTGCTGAGACCTTGCCCATTCCCCCTGGGGGTGTTGTCCCTGATGTTCACCAATTTCCATAATTGCCCACCAGACCCACCCTAAGTAGCAGCCTTCCTGGCTTTGGGTGTCTGATTCTCACACCCTTGACCTTTCAGCTTTTTAGATGAGTGTACACCTGCAAGTTTTTCCTGCCTGTAGCGGGAAGAGGGAAGGGCAGAGATGGATGGATGGATAGATGGAATAACAACCAGATATGGGAGTGAGGTGTTGGGGGAGCGGAGAGGTTGGTCATATATTTGGTCTCCCTCTTGAGTACCCCTTTCTGTTTTGCCATGCTAAAATTCAGAATGTGTGCTCCTTACTTACCTGTCCATCAAGGATGTTATGTGCCTTCGTCTCAGTCTCCTGAGGGCACCCTGCTTGTGGACGTCCCTGTTCCTGGCTCGCCTGTGTGGCAGGAGGTACAGGCAGTGTTCTGGCCTGGTCTGGTCTGCATCTACCACTCCTGGCTGTGCCTCTGGCACTCCTCTTGCATGAGCCTGGCTGCAAACACTGAGTTGGGGGTCTTGGTCATTCACCCTGAAATCCAACACTGACCCCACTCCCCACAGGCATTTATGGACTGAGCAACTCACTGCTGGACACACCCTGGAGGAAGTTGAGCTTTGGGAAGCAGCTCTTTCAGGAGGCCGTGGAGCAGAGCCAGGCCCTGTCCAAGGACGCCCTGGTCGCTCAGCTCCTTGGCGTGCTTAACAATGAGGAAGCGTGAGTGGTTACAGGACTTGGGTGGGGTGGGTGCTGGGATTGTCGAGAGCAGTAGTGTCTGACCTAAAATTGGCCCAGCAAATGCTTCCTGGGTCTTCTGCCTGCCCTGATGGGTGTCTCAGCAAACTGGACTAGGGGTTCCCCATCCCTGGCTCCCTGGGTGTGTGGCCTTCACCAAAGTTTGCTATATCAGAGCTGTACCCCTCACCCTGCCTCCATCTACCCTCCTCATGCATTTGATCTGTGTGAAGCAGAAGGCTTCATGGGTGAAGAGAGATGGAACAGCTATGGGCTAGTCCACTGGGAAGCTCAGGGCTCGTGTAACTTTGACGTAGGCTCACTTGTGGGGCTGAGAGTAGCTGAAGGCTTCCTTCTGCATTTGAGAACTAGTGGGAGATTCCAGAGAGCTCCAATTGCTTAGCAAACTCTGGGGAGAGAGACTAACCACAGAAATAGCCAACTAACATAAAAGCCTGTCTGGGGTTTGATTGTCTCACCAGTGACCACATGACTTGGAGTCACCTGACCTTCTCACACACACACACACACACACACACACACACACAGAGAACTTCAAGGGTTGTGGAGGAGGTGCCTTCTCCTCTGGAGACTGGAGTGGGGGTTACCCTCATACTGGGTACCTGTCTTGCTCTTGAGGACTAATGATCACATCTCAGGGCACCTCAACCTCCACTGTGCCAGCTAGAGGTCAGTGTGCTCATCCAAACTGGCAATGCTGCCCTCCACATACCCCTCTACCTCCCCTTACCTAGGACAACTGGGTCAGGCTACCATCCTGCCTGGACTACCCAGCATCCACTCCCGCTTGACATAGCTCACTCCCCTGAGGAACCTCCCAAGGTGTGTGCCAAGTCCCATGGCTCCTTACAACCTGCCCTCCTATCTCCTACCCAGGGCCTATGCCTGCCCTCATGCTCACCTCCTCTTCTGTCAGACTTGCTATGCCATGTGTGTGCTTTAGCCTCCCTCTCTCCCCCCCACCCACACACATAGCACTCAGTTACCACAGGCTTCTGCAGCGTTGGGGGAGAGCAGGCAATGTTTACTGACCACTGCAGCCTCAGTGCTTACTCTGCTGCCCAGCAAACAGGCAGACTCGGAGGGCTTTGTTGAATAGATAGATGGCCACCAGGTTCTTCTCTTAGCTGGGCTTCATACCCAGAAGCTCCCACCTTCCCACCCGGGCCCCCACAGAGGAGTATGAGTGTATTACTGAGAGCTTGTTTCTTCCCTTCCCTGGGGATGGGACCCCTGGCCCTAGCAGGACAGACTGGCAGAGCTCATATCCCAGGGCTTGCTGGTCCTGGAAAAGCCATTTGCCGCAGTTCATGCCAGTGACCCAGTAAGAGTGGAAGCTGGCTGCTGGCAGCTTGGATGCCATGATGGAGTTGTAACTGAAAGCATGGACTGGAAAGTAGACAGAGCAGCCCTCAGGGTTCCCCTTAGCCCACCTTCAGAGGAGCTGACTGACAGTGACTATTCTTCTGTCCTTCCAGACAACTGCCAGACCCAGCCATCGAGGACCAGGGCAAGGAATATGTGCAACCTATTCTGAACAAGTACGCAGCTGTGTGTGTGCGCTGTCCGGACTATGGCACCAGGTATGGTCTCTAGCTCAGGCCAGAACCCCAGGCTTCAAGCAAGACAATCCAGGTTTCCTGTGGGCTGCAGCTGTCCAGGGCAGGGCCTTCCCCTGTGGGCTGGACGCAGAGCCTCTGTCGTGTCCAGAAGTGACTACCGTTTCATCTCTTGGGGTTGTAGAGGACTGTCTGCCTCAGTAGCTAGCCAGGCATGTGCAGGGTGCCCGCCAGCACAAGTGGCCATGGCCTCCTCATGTGGGGTTCTTGGTTCCCCTCAAAGAGCCAGTGCCCAGATATTGGGGGACCAGGGTGGAATAGGGACGCTCATGTTGCCAAATACCTGTGCTTGTGGAACATTGTGGTAGGCAGCTGTTCTCCTCGCTTGTCCTGAGTCCTTGAACCTGGCATATCTTCTGTGTGACAAGGCCAGGATTCGGTCAGCTCCACCTGGGGAAGCTGCCCCAGCCCAGGACAACATGAGTCACAAGGTGAGCATGTTCAGGAGGGTGCTGCTGTGGTCACAGGTGTCAGACATCGTGATGGAGGACAGGGAGGAAGGTCTTCAGAGCAGATTGTGGACGTACCCAGCACCCCCCATGTTATATGTTCAGTGGTGGCTAGGGTATGTAAGGGAAGGTAGAAGCCCAGGGCTGAGGAAAAGCAGGTGAGTACCCCTAGTGGGGTTGAAAGGGACGCTGGTTTGGTAGGCCACAAACAGCTGGTGAGATGAGAGCTCAACGTTGAGGTCCCCCTGAGGCTCTTTCTCAGCTCTGACCCTGCAGTGGTGGTTAATCTCTCATGAGGGATGAGCAGTGCTCAGGATGGGTGTGGGGGAACAGTTCTTGTGGGGAGCAGTGCCAGGGTATGGGAGTGAGGTAGAGGCAGGGAGCAGTGCCTTTTGGGGGAGTGGTGTCCAGGATGGGAGGAAGCAGTGCAGGAGGGAGACGGGGGCAAGGAGTCATCCAATGGCTAGTTCACTTGGGGAGGGGAGTGGTCAGCAGGCATCTGTGAATGCCCACAGAAGGCTGGCCAGGGAATGGCGACCTGAGGTCAGTTCCTGGGACATAGTGTCCTCGCTGAGATGGGGTGTGGCCAACCGGTAGGATGGGTCCTAGGAGATGTTAGACCTGGAGGCAGTTGGGGCTTTGGTGGTTCTCACAGGCCAGGTCGGGTGTCTTGCAGAAGAAGTACTTGTGCAAATACCATCCTTGCTGGTCCCACTGTGGGGAGCCCACAGTCTAGTAGGGGCCCACAGCCAGCATGAGTCAACAGTGACAGGTGCCATCACATGCCAACCTGATGTCACAGGCTTACTGGTTTCCAGGTTTGGATGGGATGATATTTAGCATGCAGCCCCTGGCCCTCCTCCTCCCAGCAGGCCAGAGACAGTGGATGTTACCCTACTCTGGGCCACTCTCCCCAGGGAGGCTACTTAAGGGGAGGAAGTGACATGCTCCTCAGGCTGTCTACTGACTGGGTACCATGGGGTGAGGGGGTCTAGCTTCCAG
Source organism: Chrysochloris asiatica (assembly GCF_000296735.1). NCBI lineage: Eukaryota > Metazoa > Chordata > Mammalia > Afrosoricida > Chrysochloridae > Chrysochloris > Chrysochloris asiatica. The sequence goes on along the minus strand of NW_006408858.1, from coordinate 1,749,533 downwards.
CTCAGCACCCTCAGGAGAGGAGGGGCTGCTGGAGGATAGGACCCCAGAGACAGATAAAGGAAGGGCCTGGGGACCCAGGAGACTATTAAACTGCAGGTAGAGGGCTCAGTCCTCGAGGAACAATGGCCTCCAGAGACCACCAACTGGGGAGCAGGCTACACAGGAGGAAAGGGGCAGTTTAGAAGCCCCCTGCCTCTCCAAGGCTCCTGTCTAGCACAAATGCAGAGGCCACCCAACCCCATCCCCCCAAAAAAATCTGCTCTCAGATCAGTGGTGCGGGGCCGAAGGCAGGGCAGCTGGGGCAGGCAAGCCTACTGTCTCTTTCAGAACCAACACAGTCATCCTCTTGGATGTGGAAGGCAATGTGACCTTCACAGAGCGCAGCATGCTGGACAAGGACCCCACCCGCTGGGAGACCCGCACTCATGAGTTCAGGCTACAGAGCTAACCCCACCACATCTGCACTGCACTGCCCAAGAGAGACTGGGACAGCATCCCCAAGACCAGGGTCCTCTGATGTGTGTGTTGCCTGTCTGTGTCCCTGGGCCTAACTTGGGAGTAACAGTGTACTCACCCATGCAAACACACACACATACAAGGTACACATACACCATACTCTCTCACAGTGTGCACACATGCATGTGTGCATACATACACTTCTACACAAAAGGTGCGCTCACAGACCTACACATTGACTTACATGTGCCCACAGTCACCCACGTACACTCACCCATATGAACTTACACACGTACACACACATGACACACACACACACACACACTTATACACATGCGACAGACCAGCACAGTCACCCACACAAAGACACACATATAATCACAGAACACACACGAGACATGTGCACGCATGCACACTCACGTACAAAGACACAAAGCATACATGCACACACATGCACACATTATGTTCTTACATAGACATGCTCACATGCACACATGCACACACACTCATGCACTCACAGGCACACATGTGTGCTGACAACAAGGAGGCATGTTTCTCATATCACATGTCTTTGGCCATGGACCTCTGCTTTGGTCAAGACTACAGAAGATAGCTTTTGTCTAAGGGTGGCCCTTCCTCCCAGGCACACAGGACCCATGTGTGACTCCATTTCTGACAGCCATCTCCTGCTCTAAAAGAGGCGATGGACGATGTTTGGAGTGAGGCATAAGGAAGACCCAAGAAAAGCCCAATTGCAACCACAGCACAGCTTGATTCGGTGAACCAGGAGCCCTGTGTGCTCTGGGCAGTCCTGTGTGTTCTGGTGGTACCATGTGTGCTGGGTGGTCCTGTGTATTCTGGAGGTCCCATGTGCACTGGGGTCCCATGTACATCAGGTGGATCCCATGTGTACCAGGTGCTCCTGTATGTCCTGGGTGGGTGGTCTAGTGTCAGTCCTTGTGATCTTGTGTGCCCCAGGGTCCCCCTCTAGCCTCTCACTCAGGCCTTTTCTGGTTTGAACAGGGGATGTGTTCCAAGGCAAGCTTGTCTCGGTAAGAGGACACAGCCAGCCTGTGCCATGTCCCTTCTCCTTCTTGAAGAGCCATGGCCTTCACTGTTACCTGAACTTCCTTGGAGTGGGTACTTGAACATGAAAAAGTGACAATAAAACTCTGATTGAGGTTGTGTTGAGTACATGCATTTCAAGGTCCTTCATGTGTGTGACCAGTGACAAGGCATCAGTTCTCCCATATCTGCCCTTGTTGACCTGCTGACCTGGTAGCCCCAAAGAGCCTCCTTCTATAGGCCCAGACACCATACAAGGCTCTGTTTACTCCTGAGCACTGTGGTCAGTCCATCCTTCTGCCCATCTGCCCTTGCTCATGTGTGTGGGCATGGTAAGTCACTGGTTATGGAGCAAGTCACCTAACCACCAGGGCCTCTGGTACCTGGCTGGGAACCAGAGATTTCTCTGGGTAACAGTGTGAAGCCCCTATGAGGATCTTGTGGAGGGTGGAACGTGGTAGACCAGGAGATGAGGAGGTGAAGGGAAGGGAGAATTTGAGAGCCACAGGATAAGTAGATCCTGGAATCTCTTGTTTGGGGCAGGCATTTGGGGATCCCATCCCAGTCCTGGTCAAACATAAGGAGTCTCATGTTTCCTATGTTGAGTCCCAGGTCCTTCTCCCTCTCGACAGTAGTTGAGGGTCTTCTCAGGCCATGTGAGCATGGGGTGGGGTGGGCCCTGCCCTATTGGACAAGAGGAATTGCTGATCAATCTGGGCAGGAGCATGGGACTGGACACACCTTCTCACCCTTACTCCTTCAGGTACCAGGCCACTCTTCAAGAGCCTGATACCCTCTTGGGTACTTTTTTTTTTTTTTTTTTAGATTAATGCATTTATTCCAAGTAATTAACACGTTAAAAATAAAGTTAAAATGGTCTAAGCCAATACATGAAGTATTTAATCTTTCTAACAATGTGTATACCCTAAAACACCATAATGTGGTAGACATAGCTTGGATAGAGGATGTAGAGGAGGAGCCCCCAAATGGTGCCAACAGTTAAGCACTCAACTACTAGCCAATAGGTTGATGTTCGAACCCATCCAGAGACACCCGGCTTGACTTCCCAGCACTCACAGCCTTGGAAACGCTGTGGGGCTCTTGTGCTCTCTACACCTAGGGTCACCCAAGAGACGGAATCAATTCGCTGCCGACTGACAACAATGCCAGAGAAGAGGTGACACTTTAGATTTTGTGGAACAGAGACCAAGTCCAACTCCAAGACAAGTTTTAGATCTTCTACTTCTTCACAACAAAAATGGCTGCTGAACAATTGACCACAAAGCATGTCTGCATCACAACATAATGAACAGGAGGCCATTTCAAAAGTAAAAGGGACTTGAGACGTTCCTGTTCCTGACGTTGAGTCATGAAGGAGGCTTACTGATGGGCTATCTCCCAACAGTGAGCCTGCTCAATTGTCTGTCATTTTTATTAAGGCCCCTGGAGCCCTGGTGGTGCTGTAGAATAAGCACTGGACTGCTAACCACAAGTCCACAGATCAAACACCCCATTGGCTCCTGAGGAGAAAGATGAGGCTGTCTGTGCTATGAAGATTGAAAGTCTCAGAAACTCTACATAAAGTCATTATGAGTCAGAGTTGGCTCAATAGCAGTGGGCTTGGTCTGTAAGAGAGTCAGGGAATGGCCGTCTCCAGGAAGTTGACAGTAAACAAAAGAACCACCCACACTACCTGGCCAACCGTGGCTCATTTTTTAACGTAGAACAAAAGTGCTTGGTGTGGTCTGGCCCCTTTAGACTGAAGGGAAACTGAGGCTCCATGCCCCACAGCATGTCATTGCTACATGTCCATGTTTCTACCCTTGACAACCAGCCCACAGGCACCAGTACCCCAGGCAAACTCCTACCTCTGAGCCAGCTGCTTCCTAGGTAGGTTGACCAGGCCTTCCTGTCTGCTTCCATAGACACTACTGGGCTGGGCTTAAACCCATTCTGAAGAGCCTTCTAGGTGTTTCCTCTGCCTGGCACACCAGGCCTTCCCAGGATTGAGGGTACAGATGCGCCCGTTACTGGCCCCTCTGCCCCCAGCCTGTCCTAGGCCTCTAGCAGGTCTGTGTTTACTGAGGAAGGGGCAGCTCCAGACGTGGATTTTATTATGATCCTCACTTTGCAGATGACGAAATGGGTGTGAGGAGACCAAAGAAATGGTCCGTCATCCATGGCATGGAACAAAAGGTGTATGAATCGTTGATGAGAAAACCAATTTGCTTATAGAAGCCTGTACCCAATTCACAAAAAGTTTAAAAATAAAATGACAAGAATAAGATGGTTATAAAGAAAGGGCCCTCAGTTGTGGTGCAGCTTGGAGAGGCAGAGCCATAAGCCAGGATGTAACAAGATCAAAGGCAAGGTTGATGCCCGAACTTTGGATCTGTGGACCCCCCCAACCAGGGTCTTCCCATGCTGCCTTGTGTCCCTCCTACTGTTGTGCTTGGCACATGGTAAGATGTGCCCCTGGTCACCGTCCCCTCTGCTTGAAGGACTCCTCTTAGCTCTCCTTTACTTCCTGTGGGTCTCCACAAGTCTCTGAGAGGTGCCCCACAAAAAGTTGCTGGCTTCCCTGCCCTTACCAGGCTCTGGTGTTTACAAAGCAGGCAGCACCATCTGCCACATTATACATCTTGATTGGTTGATTGGTTGTTTGTCTGTCTTCCCATTATAATGAAAGCTCCAGTAAGGCAAGGACCTTCCTTCTGCCTTTGTGGGATTTCAGTTCCTAGGGCAGATCAACATTTGAACCAAGGGTGAAAGTGCTAACGCTTCCTGTAAAAATGGCTGTGCAGGGGCATCTTACCTCTGCATAGAATGTCACCAGGGGAAGGACAATCCAAAGCTAGTTCCTAGGAGTATGCCTCCACACTCTAACCTCTTTACTAATTTGGACCCAAGCTGTCCTTCACATGGCATTCTCTACTTCTCTGCTGGCTTCAAGAATCTGTTGCAGGTGTCACACAAAACTCACGGCACATTCACAGTTATGTGGCTAATTAGGGAAGTAACAGGTTACAATTCAGGAGCAGGGATGATTCCGTTTTTTGATCAGGACAGCTTCTTAGCCATTTCTGCAGGCAGACCTTTCTCTGGCTCTTGACTTGGCCTCTGCCATGCTAAGTCAAGTATTACCCAGGGGCACCCCACTCTGCCAGGAAGCCTCTTGCCTGAAGGTGCTCAGCTCTCTCACTCCATGGATTGGCATACCCAATCCAGGGACCAGGAAGCCCACTGTGCCACCTTATGCTGGTCTCCTGGTTCTGCTGCTGCCATTTCCCTGTTTTGCGCTGTCTCTTGTGTTCCAGTGCTCTGTTTCTGTCTCCAGGGTCGAGGAGGTCCTCAGCACAAGGGCCTTGGGTCCTAAGAATGTGCTCTATTCCTATTTCTTCTCCCTGTCCACCTCTGGGATGGCTCATTTTAAGCCTATCAGTTTACTAAAATTGACCAGTCCCCTAGTTGGGGTTCTGTATACCTTATTTGCATGGTCCCACACTCACAAAGGTGTTACACATTTTATTTGCATTATTGCCAAGGTATCCATTCCCCTTGGTGAGCTATAAGTACCTCATATGCCTAGCCCCACCCAGTCACTTGATATAAGTTATAAGACCATGATGAGAAGGCCCCAAGCCCCACTTATTTAGGCCACTTGCATCTCTTGCATCAAGGCCACTGTCCTATTAGAAAAGCACAGTAGGTGCTTTTGAGGGAATGCCTGGGGAGGCCTGAACTCTGGTGTGGCTTGGCCATTCCTCTATAGTCATTATTATTAGTTGTGTCTGAATCCTGAGTCCCCAACATGGTTCCCCTTCTCCTAGTGGGTAGGGACTCACCCCTATTTCAGATGCTTCTACTCAATAAGCCAAGTCAGATATGGGCCCTAAGATAGCTCAGTTGAGGTATGGAGACCAGGAGGCCCGAGGACTCGAGACTGACTGACCAGGAGGCAGTGCCTAAGCAAAGTCAGCCAGCTCAGGAATGAGGAGTGCCACCAGGTCTTATCTGGCAGAACTTCTGCCTGCAGAAACCCCCACGATCCTGTCTTTTGGCCTCTGCCAGCAGATGGCATGGACCAGGTCCTTCAGCGGACTTGGCTCATGGGTGAGCTGGGCTGAGGTGAAAGCCCTGAAGTCCCCAGGGCTGAGGTGAAAGCCCTGAAGTCCTGCCTCAGACTGGAGTGGAGTTCCAGCTTCCAGGTCAGTTAACTTTATGACTAAGACCAGAGACAGACTCCATGGCCAAGGGCATGTGGATACAGAGCTCTTGTCCATCACCCAGTCAGTCCCAGCTACACAGGAGTCTGGCTTCAGTGTGCAGGACCAAGGGCTTGGGTCTGACTGGGGACAGGGCATCCTCATCTCAGTGGACGAAGAGGGGTCACTGTGGCTGAATGATGATGTGCCAAGTTCCAATGGGCTCTCATTAATGTTAACTCAAAGCCAGCAACTGAACCAGCCATAGGGGAAGCTGGCATCCCTTGGCTGAGTCCAGGAGCCAGACCCTCACGGGGAACAGTGACTGCTGTGATGTGTGTGTTGCTGACTACTGGGACAACCAGGTGAACAGCAGGGGGCCAGAGAGGAGGAAAGGGTCCAGGCAGGCCCTGAGAGGCTCTGGCTTCATCACCTCCTGAACCCCTTTTCTAACCTAATTCCAATCTACTGATACAGCGCTGGAGGTGCTCACTCAACTATGCCAAGAAATTTGGAAGACCTGACCAACTAATTGGAAAAGATCCATCTTTGTGCCCATTCTAAAGAGAGGTGGCCCAGAAGAATGAGGCAATCATTAATATTACTATCACATGTAAGTGAAATTTTGCTGAAGATAACTCAAAAATGGCTGCAACAGTACATCAACAGGTAACTGCCAGAATCTCAAGCCAGATCCAGAAGAGGATATGGAACTAGAGATAGCATTACTGATGTCAGATTGGTATTGGCTGAAAGCAAAGAATACCAAAAAGATATTTACTTAGTTATACTTTATTGACTATGTAAAGGCTTTTGATTGTGTGGATCATGACAAACTATGATAACATTGCAAAGAATGGGTATTCCAGAACACTTGATTGTGCTTATAAGGAACCTATACACAGTTGTTTCAAACGTAACAAGTGGATACTGAATGTTTTAAAATCAGGAAAGGTGTGTGCCAGGGTTGTATGCTTTCACCATACTTTTTCAATCTGTAGGATGAGCAAATAATCCAAGAAGCTGGATTATATGAAGAAGAACATGGCATCAGGATTGGAGGAAGACTCAACAATCTGAGATACATAGATTATACAACCTGGCTTGCTGAAAGTCAAGAGGACTTAAAGTATTTACTGATGAAGATAAAACACTGCAGCCTTCAGTATGGATTGCACCTTGTAAAGAAAGTAAAAATCCTCACCACTGGACCAATAAATAACATCATAATAAGTGGAGAAAAAACTGAAGTTGTCCAAGACTTCATTTTGTTTGGATCTACAATCAACATTCATAGAAGCAGCAGTCAAGAAATAAACGACGTATTGCATTAGGCAAATCTGCTGTACAAGACCTCTTTAAATTGTTTAAGAGCAAAGATATCAGTTTGAGGACTAAGGTGTGCCTGACCCAAGTCATATCTCATATGTATGTGAAAGCTGGATAATGAATAAGGAAAATCATAAAAGAACTGATACATTTGAGTTACAGTGTTAGAGAGTGATTAGCTTGAACCATCAACATTGCGATTCAAACCGACTTTGCAGTCCAGCGCAAAGCAGTCCAGTAACTCTATAGGACAGAATAAAAACAGCTCAGCTGGGTTTCTGAGGCTGTAAATCTTTACAGGAGCAACCTCATCTTACTCCTACAGAGTAGCTGATAGGTTTGAACTTCCAACTTTTTGGTTAGCAGTCCAGTGCCGAACCCACTGTGTCACAAGGGTTCTTTAAGTATGTTCTATGTTGTTGTTAAGTGCTGTCGAGTTGGTTCTGACTCATAGTAACCCTGTATAGGGTTTCCAAGGAGCGACTGGTAAGCTTGAACTGCCGATCTTGAGATTCAAACCAACCTTAAAGTCCAGTGTATTAAACCAAAGCACCACACCAGGATTAAGGAGCTCTGGTAGTGTAGTGATTATGAATTGGGATGCTAACCTCAAGGTTGGCAGTTCAAAACTACCAGCTGTTCCATGGGAGAAAGATGAAGGTTTCTGCTCCCATTAAAATGGGTTTACAGCCTCGGGAACCCTGTGCAGGGTCACTATGAGTTGGAACTGACTCCACGGTACTTAACACCAACAACACCAGGACAACTGTATGTTCTTTGGTGGTGGTGGTAGCTACGTGCTGTGGAGTCGGTTCTTTAGGAACCTTTTATTGAGACTTAAACAGGGCAAAGACAAAACAAACATAATCATCTTCATGAGGGAAACCATCAGCCTACATACACAGTATGGAGGCTAGTAGAGCCCATTGAATCACACCCATGGTGTTTGTTATATATGATAGAGAACAAACAAAATGATCACAAGATCATGAATGGTTAGGTAGCTGGTCAATGGGATAGGCACACAATTGCAGGTTAAAATAAGTTACATCATTGGTTCTGGGGTTTTGTCTACCTGGTTGCATGGTGGTCTAGATGTGACAACACCAGAAACCCTAACCTTTAACTTCAATTAGCTAGCGTGTGTCTGATCGGCTGCTTTCAGTAAATGTTCCCTAACTCTTTGTGTAAGCAATCTTTCTGCAGAGTTAATCTTCCTTCAACCACTTTCTGAGAACAAACTGTTCCTCCCTGGGTTTGCCTCAAACTTGTCAAAGTATAGCCATGTTGTTGTTGTTCAGTGCCATTGAATCGGTTTCGACCCATAGCAACCCTGTATAGGGTTTCCGAGGAGCGACTGGTGAGCTTGAACCTCAGACCTTCTGGTTCAAATGACTTTGCAGTCTGGTGCATTAACCTACAGTGCCACACCAGGACTCCATAAGCATAGCCATATTGCAAGTTTAATGGTCAGCAAGCTCTAGACAAGTAACAAGAACTCAAATGGCATCTGAACTCATACTAAGATTCATGGTGTTAGAAATGAATCCTGATGTCGCATAAAAGACACTGTTGAGACTAAATTATCTTGGCAAAGCAAAATTTACTTCTGCAAGAGGGTGTGTGTGTACAGCTGTACATACAGGTATAGGCCAGCGAGCACATCTAGTGGGCAGTCCACTCAGGTTTTTAATACCTGAGGAGTCTCAACATTGTGTCTCACCCCATTGGCTAGGGTTTTGACCACACATTCTTTTGTCTCACCTCATTGACTAGGGTTTTGACTGTACAATCTTTTCCCTTACACAGTTGGCTGGTTCAAATTTTTAAGGCGCACATTCCTACTTTAGGAAAAGAAAAAGAGCGATCATAAATTCTTTACTCCAGGAAAAAAAAAAAAAAAGGTTACCTGAATACAATAAGCAGGATTATATTTATATATATAGTTATGTGCCATGGAGTCGGTTCCGACTCATAGCGACCCTGTACAGGGTTTCTGAGGCTGTAAATCTTTACGGGAGCAGAAA
>NW_006408858.1:1640961-1740271 GCF_000296735.1 Chrysochloris asiatica | reverse complement strand
TCCCCCCACAATGGGTTCAGGTTCCCCTGATTGTAGACAGCAGTCTTCCATAAATCAAGTGCCTCCATCACTTGTTGCCCTTTTTGTTGGTTTTTTTCCACTAAAAAGTTACTGTTTTCCTTTTGTAATTATTAAGTATCTTGGGGAACAACCTTGTTAAGTGCAGTCTGGTTGGTTTGTTACAGTTACCAGTCTAGTGCTTAATCCTATAGTGACACACCAGGATTTGTAACAATGTAAAAAATCCGTATCTCATACTCGGCCTATTAATTTTAGCATCCACAGTTAACTTGTCTGTTAAAATTGTTACTGTGGTGATCACCAATTGGGAGATTTTTCTTTCTAATCACATTCCTTTTATGCTTAGAGTCTAAGGAAGAAGCGACCCTTTTTCACTTACTTATGTATTTTAATGATGTGAAGGTCAGTTACAACTCACAGCGATCTTTATAGGATTTCCGAGGAGGGGCTGGAGGAGCTGAACCATTGACCGACCTTGCGGTCCCACGCTAATCCTATATCGTCAAACGAGGATGATACTCATCCTTGTAAAGAGACCGGGTGAGCAAGATCGAGAACGTGTAGAGGGAAGCACCACGAAGCCCTGAGCTCTCCCGTTCCCGACAGCCTGCGCGCTCTTCCATTCCCGGCATTCTTCGCGCTCCCTGCACTCCACCGTTCCCAGTGTTCCTCGCGGCCGCCGCCATCAGTTAGGCAAGCGCCCCCCCACCCCACCCAAGCGCTCCCCCAACACCGGTGACGACCGTTAGCGCAGCCGCAACCTCAGGACCTGGTCCCGCCCATTCAGCCGTGCGATTGGCTAATGTGCGAAGGCCGCGAGCGCCCTGCACCGCTGACTGGGCGCCTCTACAGCCCGCTCCGCGACTCTCCCAATGCGGGGCGGTGGCGCGCCGAGATTGGTCGCGTTCTGGGAAGGCCCGCCCTCCGCTCGCCCGGCGCGGCAGTCTGCTCCCGCCGACGGGAGAAAGAGAACCTAGACGGTGGCGTTTCCTTGTTGGCAGCGGCTACGGCTACGGCGGCCGGGCTTTGTGTGTTTCCCTGCTGCCGTGGGCGGGCTGCGCCTGAGGTAGGTGCGGGGCGCGAGGGGCGCCCCGCGGGTCGGGCGGACGGGGGGACGCCGCGGCTAGCGCGAGGGTGCGCCCTTCCCTCCCTCTCCCCGGGCGCTGCCCGGCCGGCGGGACGGGGCGGGCGAGGGTCGCGAGGCGGGCCCGGCCACGCGGAGTTCCCGGTCTTTGTGAGGCAACATGGCGGCCGGGGCGCGGGGCGGGGAGTCCGGGGGCCGAGCCTCGTCTACAGCCATGGTATCGGATCCCGCCCCTGCGGTATCGAAGCCGCGGTCCCGCTTTCCCGACGGAGAGGCGTGCAAGGGGTCAGAGCTCGCCGGGACCCTGAAGCTAGAAAGCTCCCGGGGAAGTAGCCAAGTCACCCAAATCTCATTTACTCCCCTAAATGCTCTTGGCCAAGTGGCGCGCAGGTCTTCGGGACAGGCTTTGATCGGGACAGTTAGCGTGGTGGGAAAAATCACATCTCTGCAACTGACCACCTGTTGACAGCCAGCCCTGGTTCCTGTTAGCCGTCTTGCCTGCTTGCATGCCCCTTGAAACTCTGCCCAACGCCCGCCGGGGGAAGTGTGGTCTAGGGCCGGACAAAGACGCTCCCCCAGGCCCCCAACCCGGCCGCAGTCGGAGGAGTGACCCCCACCATGCTGAAGGAGGACAGGACCGTGAGCGGTGGGGGGTGCCCGGTGCTGCCTGTGAATCCTGGCTGTGAGGCCCAGTGGAGGATGACAAGGAACGGATGAGGTCATACTGCTGCCGGGGTGGGCGGGAGGCTGCAGCAGAACTGGACCCATGAGGCAGCCACAGTCCCGGACCATCACAGTCGGCCCCTTGGTGCCCACAGCGCAGCCAGTGGACTCCAGGGAAGGGTACTGTCCACGCACTCTTGTTTTATCGAGGCCAGAGATCCAGGGGAGCCTGCTGCGAGTGGGCTGCTCAGGGAGTGTGCTCATGGTCAAGCTGGCCTGGCTAGGTTTGCATCTGTTTGTTCAGTAAGGAGTAGTCAAAAGCCAACGTTTGAGCCCTTTGTTATTAAGGCCAAGCACACTTTCAGGACTTAAGAGTCTTTCCCATCCCTATGGCACAGGGGAATGTGATTCTGTCCAACCTCAGGAGCTCTTGTCCGTACCTCCCTGCCCTGCTGGCCTGTGGGTGATCTCCAGCCTCCAGTTCTGGCTGCAGGCAGGCATTTCATCTGCTCTTCCCCCTCTAGTGTTTCTGTGATATCTGCTAAAACTCCAAACTCACTGCCACCAATTCTAAATTAGCCACTCTACAGAACCGCTAGCATTGCTTTCCCAGGCTGTGAATCTTTACAGAAGCAGACTGCTTCCTCTTTCGCGAATGGAGAAACACTGAACTTTCTCCAATGGGTTTGAAACACTGAACTTTTGGTTTATAACTATGCTTTTCACTGTGAACTCCGAGGAAAGACTGTGAGGACTCCTTTGATGCCTGTAAGCCAGCAGCGTATCTATTGCCATCCAGTTGATTTCCACTGAGTGCAAGACTGAAAACCCCTAACAGGAACAGACAGACAGCCTCATCTTTCTCCCCCGGAGAATCCCTAACCCACAGTGCCACCGGGGCCCCCCCTCTGCCTGTTAACTGTGTTTAGACCAAATCCTGATCATCACTGCTGCAGAACCCTTTTCATAGAACATGTTTTGCGTTGTCTTCAGCATGCTTTACATTTGGCATCACCTTGAGTCCTCTTTCTTACACTCCCACCCAGTCATCTGGAAGCCCTGGGGCCTCACCTCATAACAGTTTTCCTGTACCTGACTGTTTCCTACCACTTCAACAAAGTCCTGGTTCAAACCACTTGGTGAGCTCCTGATTCTTTGTCTTGCTCCCATTTCTCCCTCCCCAAGTTTAGTCTGGACACAAAGTGATCTTTTAAAATAGTAAGATAATATAAAACCAAAGCAATGGCATCACTTTCTAGCTAAGTGGCCTTGAGCAATTTGCTTAACCTTTCTTAGCATCATTTTTCTCTTCCAGTGCTGGGTGAGAGTTGGGTCAATTATAATGTCTAACATGCATAGAACAGAGAACCTGACAGATTTACCTGCGACTGCTGTCCTTGTATCATGTGATATCACTATTTGGATCCTCCTGCTTAGTGGCTGTCTCACTCAAGATAAGAACCGAAGTCCTGACCCCCACGTGACTCTTGCTGACCTGGCCTCATATGTTCCCCCTTTCCCATGCTGTTTCAGGCAGACACACCACACTTAACTCCAAAGCCTTTGCTCTTGCCTCCTCCCCCCCCCCCCAACCTTTTACTTAACTTTGGACTCTCTCTCCTCAGCCTTCAGATGGGCGCTGGCTGTGAAGCTTTCCTGCCCACCCTTTCAGAAGTTGCCTGCCCTTCTCCAGTGCTTTTGTGTTATTTTCTCTTGAATGCTTCTCAGCATGTGATGTGGTCTGTATTTTTCTTTCTTTTTAGTAATATTTTGTTGTTGGTGTACGTTTACACAACAGTTTAGGGTCCCAATCACCAATCTCTACCCAAATTGCTCAGTGAAATTGCCTGCATTCTTTACTGTGCATGACCTTATTATTTTTGTTTTGGTCTTTACATTTACATTCATCTAGCTCCACTGTACCCTGACATTTTCATCTTTGTTTTAAAATGATTGTCGACTGGGTGGTCTCAGGTGCATTTTTGAATAGCACAGTATTTACTTTGATACTCATTATTTTGTGAGTCAGTCTGTTCTTAATCTATAAGGTGACCTCAAAGGTGAATTTTGGTTCAAGGTATAAAGAGTATAGGGCAATAGTCTCAAAGAGTTTTCTTGTGTTAACCAGTCCAGTACTTTTTTTTTTTAGGAGTTTGAGATTCTGTTTCATGTTTTTCCCCAGTTCTATCAGGGTCCATCTATGTGGTCTTGGTCAAAAAGGTCAGTACTGGTAACTGCACCATCTAGTTATTCTGGTCTCAGGGTAGATGGTTCCTGTAGACTGTTTGTCCTGTAGGCTAGTTCCTTCTTGAAGTCTTTGGTTTCCTGTCTCTTTTGTTCCAGACAAGTAGAGATCCATAGTTGCATCTTAGATGGCTACTTACAAATGTTGAAGACCCCGGACACCACTATTCACCGAACTAGGTTGTAGAATGTAACTTTAGGAACTGTATTATGACAGTTGGCCAAGATGTCTGGTGAGATTGTGTCCTATTCCTTACCCAGAAATCCAATCCGGCAAGGTATTTGGTTGTGTCTTAAATATCCATGACTGTACCCTTATGTGCTTTATTATATATATATGAGTATAATGCATACATGGAGTCCTGGTGTAGCACTGTAGAATAAACACTTGACCTCACAGTTGGTTTGAACCACAAGGTCGGCAGTTCAAACTAACCAGCCACTTTTTGGAAACCCTATACAATGGGATGGGATGGCTATGAGTCAGAACCGACTTGATGGCATTTAACAAGAATAGCATATATGAGTACATATATTTTTGTTGTTAGGTACCATCAAGTCGGTGTCGACTCATAACGATCTTATTCATACACACCTATATAAAAAAGCACATATATGTGCCTATACACATATGAGATACCTACACATATATTTTTTGTTTTTGTTTTACAGTAAGTAAAACCTACGAAGGCCAGAACTTGTGTATACAGAAACCCATTAGAGAAAGGAAACGCGTGAATATTTTCCATTAAAACTAGTGATGGGACAGTGGTAAGACTGCACACTATCAAAGGCAGAAAACTTGCGAGACCTGGGAAAGCAAGGCAGTTCACCGAGGTCTGACTCTCTCAAGCTTCCCTGGGTATGACATACTGGTTATCCACAAATCTTTTTCTTTATGTTTATTTCAGTGATATCATTTACCTTAATCAGTCTGTGTACACTTCACCCTCGTTCAGTGATCCTTGCCCATTACCCAAAATAACAAGTCACTATCTAGAGAGTGAATCTACCTTTCCCTCTGCCCCCATCCCTGGTAATTACTAATGGACATTAATTGCTGTATATTTACTTGTTCGTGCCATATCGTAAAAGTGGGGACACGCAGTATTTGTGTTTTGTGATTGGTTTATTTCACTCAGCATAATGTTTGCCAGGTACATCCATGTTTCAGGAACTCATTTTTCTTTGTTGTGTAGTAAGTAGTATTCCATTGTGTATCTGTACCACATTGTACTTATCTGTTCATCACTTAGTGCACTTAGGTTGTTTCCTTTTTGCTGCTGGAATGGTGCTACAATGAGCAGAGGTGTGCGAGTGTTTGTCCCTGTCACTCACTCCTGTTAGGCCCCTAGGGTAGATACTTGTGTCCCTGTCACTCCTGTTAGGCCCCTAGGGTTAACACTAGGAGTAGAATCATGTTTTTCTTAATTGCTCTTTGCCTCTCCCAGGAAAACATGAGCTCTGTAAGGGTGAGGACTTTGTGTTCTCAGCACCTAGAATGGTGTGAGGCATGTGGAAGGCAAGCACACATCTGCTGAATGTGTAGAGAAGACTTGTAGGGGAGAAATAAGGAATTTACCAAAGATTGCCCTGCTGCTGGGCTCTGAGCCTGAAACCTCTGGCTTCTGGGGTGGGTCAGGGTTTCTTTGCCTTGTCCTTTCTTGCTTTATCAATTCTTGTCATCATCTATGCTTCTATGCTAGCTGCTTAAGAGCGTATGCTGCTGCCATGATAGCTGACTTCTCCATCCTGTGTCACCGTTAGTCTCTAGTCCTGCACTTAATTGTATCTTCTTTGTGATAGTACTCTGTCCCCAGAACCCTGGCTTATGGACTGGTGTTCGAGAGTGTCCAAATCTGCCAGGTGCTGAGTCCACCAAGGAACGTTTGGTCCTGGTCTGACTTGTGTTCTTGTTCTGTAGCACTGGGCATGGTGACCTGCCCGTCCTTCTTGGAAATGAGCTCTCTCGGTTGCCAGGATACCAGCCTTACTATACTCGGTGTTCCTTGTGTCTGTCTAGCTACAACCTTGTTAGCATTTACTGCGGCCATAGGTATGACATCATTTAGGTGCTGTATTTCCTTGATTTTAAGTTGCTCCTTTGATATAAACATCTAGTGGGAGTGGGGAGAAAAAAAAAAAAGATCCATAGTGACCCATAGAACAGAGTAAGAACTACCCCATGGGGTTTCCAAGGCTATAAATCTTTATGGGAGCAGACTGTCTTATCTTTCTTCAGAGGAACTGCTGGTGGGTTCAAACTGAGGACCTTCCTGTTTGCAGCTGAGTGCCTAGCCATTGAGCCACCAAGTATGTGTGGGGTAATTGTACTACATTCCCATTGTATTCAGGAATGCTAGAACAGTTTAGAATCTTGGAACTAGAATGGCATGACAGTGGTGGTTCCTTCCACTTTGTCCAGTGGGAGGGGGTCTTTTCGTGGTTTTGTCTCC
The DNA here is from genome assembly GCF_000296735.1 of Chrysochloris asiatica. Lineage (NCBI taxonomy): Eukaryota > Metazoa > Chordata > Mammalia > Afrosoricida > Chrysochloridae > Chrysochloris > Chrysochloris asiatica. The sequence goes on along the minus strand of NW_006408858.1, from coordinate 1,733,803 downwards.
CTCCAAGTGGATTTTTGTTGTTGTTATGTTCCCTGGAGTCAGTTCCGACCCATAGTGACCCTGTACAGGGTTTCCGAGGCTGTAAATCTTTATGGGAGCAGAAAGCCTCATCTTTCTCCACTGGAACAGCTGGTAGTTTCAAATTGCTGACCTTAAGGTTCACAGCCCGATTTGTAACCACTACACTACCAGAGCTCCTTGTGGAATAGTCGGTACATATTTGTTTTTATGTTGTATTCTCTTCTAAATGCAGCCGTGTTCTAGTCCTTCCTGCAAACTTCTGAAGCATGTCATCTTTGCGACCTCCTATTCTTTCCCTGATCTTGTTGCCACGTGTGTGTATGCTTGTGTCTGTACCCATGTGCATGGCATGTACATGCAGATGGCTGTGTGCATGGAGGGGGAGTGTGTGACATGTCCATGTGTGTCTTCTCCCAGCTCTGAGGACTGCTCCCCCAACCCTCGCCCGAACCTTGCTGCCTTCTCAGCCATCCCTTTCTTTGTGCTTCCTCTGTGATAAAGTTTCCTAGAGTTTGCCTTCAACCTTCTTATTGGTCTAGGTCCCTCTCTGGGTGGTCTTGGTGACTGTCTCCTCACTGATGCATTTTGGCTCTTCCTATCTTGGACTGTGGCTTCCGCACCTGTTGGACAGGCCTGCCCGGAGGGTCTGTCCAACTTCCTTTCCCCTGCTTCCACCTAGATGCTGGAGCACAAGTACCCATCTGGGGAGAAGCTGCCTTTTGCTTCATCCCTCTTCTCTCCTCTCCTCCAACGGTAATCTGTCAGCAGGGCTGTCCCCTTCTGTTGTTACCACTCTTGACCTTTTGCCTCTTCTAGTTCTGTTGCCTGAGCTTCTTGCACCTTTGTCCTCTGGCCCAGTGGACTGCTCCCCCCACCCCCGCCCATTTTAGGCACATTACTGTCTGTCTCCACTGTAGGGACCTACTTGTGGCCCCAGAATTGTTTAGCCATTGGTGGTTCCTTATTGCCCCAGTATGGAACCAGGCTCCCTATGGTCCTCAGGGTGCCTTCTGTCTCCTGTGGTTCCTCCCACAAGCCTCAGTCAGGCCACCCTTCCACAGCCCCTCCCCCTACCCCTCTTCTCCTAGGAGCCAAACCATGTTCTCACCTCATGACCTCAGCACCCTGCATCTCTGTCTCTCATCCACATGCCTGCTACCTGGTGGGCCCAGGAGAGTCCTGAGGTGTCCCAGGGGTAGCAGAGCACCCGGCTATACCTCTGAGGCCCCTAGTGCCGCAGAGCTGAGCCAAGGGTCTCGTGCTTGCCCTCTGACTGAGCCAGCCCTTGCAGGTGAGTGGATTGATGTTGCTCTAATGGCCTGAGGGAGGCCATGTACTTGGTATGTGTGTTCTGGAATCACATGCCTACTTACCTGATAACCTGAGTCAGTAGTGTGGTGAGGTGAGGTTTATTGTAAGTTATTAATTTTTTTCATGAGCCTGATTAGTGTTTTTGTGTTCTTGAATTAAGGGTTAAAATGGTTAATAATATGGTTAACCTTGAGCTTCAATCATAATTGAGGTTCTTAAGGAAAATAAAGAAGTGTAGTTAGTTGATTCTGACTCCTCACAGATTCTCTTAGGCAGTGTTCTTTGAAGTCACTGTTGCTCTGAATTCCGTACCAGGAGAGCAGGAGCTTTCTGTCTTTTTGTGACCATGTTTTTGAATTTCTTTGCAGGTGGAAGAAGAAAGGCGCCACTTTGGCACGAAGACAGACTCGCTTAGTCGTCAGTCATTTAAGCTGAGTGCATTGTGATTTCCAATAATTGAGGCAGTGGTTCTAAAAGCTGTCTACATTAATGAAAAGAGCAATGTGGCCAGCTTGACTAAGCCGCCAGCGTGTGCAGCGCGGGCAGGACGGCACCCGGGTCTCGATGGACTTGTGCATGTTAGCCAGTAGCTTTATGTAAGGGTTCGTAAAACTCCAGTTTTTAACATAGTTTTACTGCTTTTAATATGGAGACATATGAGAGTCCCTCTCCTCTCCCGCGTGAGGCCGCAGGAGAAGCGATGATGGAGAACCGATCTTGTTGCCCCCTCCAAGTGCTGCCCCGTGAACAGTCTCCACCACCTCCCCTGCAAACGTCCAGTGATGCAGAGGTAATGGACGTTGGCTCTGGTGGTGATGGACAGTCCGACCCCCCTGCTGAGGACCCATTCAACTTCTACGGAGCATCTCTTCTCTCCAAAGGATCCTTCTCTAAGGGCCGCCTCCTCATAGACCCGAACTGTAGTGGTCACAGCCCACGCACTGCCCGGCACGCACCTGCGGTCCGGAAATTCTCCCCCGATCTTAAGTTGCTTAAGGATGTAAAGATTAGCGTGAGCTTTACTGAGAGCTGCAGGAGTAAGGACAGGAAGGTGCTGTACACAGGAGTGGAGCGCAGCACTCGGGCCGAATGCGGTTTGGTCCTTAGTCCTCTCAGTGGAGACATGCATGCTTGTTCTTTTGGTGGGAGTGTTGGTAATGGGGTAGGCCTAGGGGGTGAGAGTGCTGATAAGAAGGATGAGGAGAATGAGCTGGATCAGGAAAAGAGAGTGGAGTATGCAGTGCTCGATGAGTTAGAAGATTTTACTGACAATTTGGAGCTAGATGAAGAAGGAGCAGGCGGGTTCACGGCTAAAGCGATCGTTCAAAGAGACAGAGTGGATGAAGAGGCCTTGAATTTCTCTTATGAGGTATGTCGGTAACCCCTCCCCTGGAAGGCTTTTAGTAAAACCCAAAGAGAGATGTTTGGAAATCACAGCATCTTTCAAAAGCTGACGTTGTAGGGAGATAGGAAAAAACACACAAATATATGAGGTGGAATAATATTAATGTGGGATGTAGTCGAGGTCTTAAATGTTGAATGAAAAGCTTTATGCCACCTTTCCCAAATCTGAGTTGGAAGGTGTTTCTGGAAACCACTGGTTGGGATGTTGGCTTTAGTTGTTGGTTTCATTCCATTTGCTTTTTAGGTGCTCATGTACCATAAAGGCACACCTAGGGTGTCCTCCCCCCACCCCCACCCCCCAAAGCACCCCAGGTCCATGTCTGCTAGGCTGGCCCGGATGCAAGAAGTCCTGCTTCTGTCCTTGAGGCAAAAGGCCTGTCGTTGTGGTATCTTAACAGCATGTTTTGCAGGATGATTTTGACAATGATGTGGATGCTCTGCTGGAAGAGGGCTTATGTGCTCCGAAAAAGAGACGTATGGAGGAAAAATATGGAGGAGACAGTGACCATCCATCCGATGGGGAGACAAGTGTGCAGCCAATGTTGACCAAGATTAAAACAGTGCTCAAAAGTAAGTCAGTGGCCAGAAGCATCATCTCCAGTGCTTCTGTTACAGAATGCTTCTCCAGCCCTCTGGGGTGTCAGGCAGTGGTCTCAGTGGGTGTGGGTTTGCGTTGCTGGGCCCTTCAAGGCCTCTCCTCTGATGAAGGGAGAACAGACAGGAACTAAGGAAGCACCAGGTGCCTAACCGGCAATGCAGATTGCAGTCTGTGCTGCAAAAACTCGAGTGGGCCCATGTGCTGCAGAGGAGTGGAGCTGACATGGACAGGGGGACCCTGAGGGAGGGAGGGGTCACTGGGGCTGAGCCTAGTAAAAGACTGGCAGTGAGAATGTCAGAGGCCAGAGTTAGGGTTGCTCAGTCAGATGACATTGATGGTACTTGGGACTCTGGGTTTTATACCAAGCGTGGGAAGCCACTCCTGTTATTGTATGTCATCAAGTTGATTCTGACTCCTAATGACCCTTCAGGACAGAGCAGAACTGCCCATAGGGTTTCTGAGGCTGTAAATAAATCTTTATGGGAGTGGATCACCAGCACTGGTTGTTTTCTCTCATAGAAACAGCTGGTAGGTTTGAACTGCTGACCTTTTGGTTAGTAGCAGAGTGCTTAAGCACTTCGCCATAGGGCTCCTTGGGAAGCCAGGAGAATTGTGTTTGAAAGTGTCACTCTGACAGCTGTCGGGTAGAGTGGGCTTGAGGCAAGCAGCAGGCGCTCCTGCGGGAGAAGTGCGTGTGCTCACAGATACAGGCTAGAGGCCCTGCATTTGGTCAGCAGGAAGAAGAAATTGGGATGCACTGAAGGTTAGGGAGGTACAGGTGTGGGGGACTGAGAGCATCCTGGTTGGACTGAGGGTTTGGGGTGGGGCAATGGAGAGTGGAGCTAAGGAGACATGGAGGATTCATGGGCACACAGATGAGACCTAGGACTGAGCATGTGGGTGCAAAGGGTAGGAAGGTAGAGTGGGAGAGCCAGGGGAGGGTGGTATATGGTGTGTTCAGTGGGCTACTGATGGGTCAGCAGCTTGGATGTCAGGTGACTCTGTCAGCTACTGTTTGAGCAAGTGGGACACTGGGGACTTGGGGTGAGTACCCTGGTAGTTTTGAAAGGTTTACTCTGTAGTGTCAGCACTCTACTGTGGAGCAGATTTTCCTAGGTTGCTCTTGAGCAGCTTGCTTGTTAGCAGTAAACCTGACTTACTATGCCACTCCACTTAGCTGGGCACTGTCATGCCTAGCTGTCTGCAGTCCCTCTCCTTGGCCCCACAACCAGCCCAGCAGCTCGGCTTTCCTGCCTAGAACCTCTTAGGCCTGTTGCTTAGGCTGCTAGTCCACCAGGCTCTCCAGAGGGCTTGGAAGGCCACATGTGGAGGCCTGGATATGAACTTGTGCTCCCGTTTATGTTTTGGCCCCAGTAGTGCATTTGCTTCTTCTGACTTAGCCCAGATCTGGCAAAAGGCAGTGCTGTCTTGGACCTCACTTAAGGAAAGAGAGTGCTCGAAAGTATCAGTGGACTGCTGCCCAGCTGTGCTTGCTCCAGAAGGCTGGCTGTGTCAGCCTCCCTCTCGGCTCGTCTCTACTCAGCTGTCCTGGGTGCAAGGCTGTCGAGGTCCGCTAAGCTGAGATTGCCAGGGGTGCCAGTACCTTTCCTGTGAGGCACTGACACTTTAAGCAATGTCTAGATTTTCTTCTTAGATTTCACTTTTGTTTCTAAATGCTTAATCTGCTCCTAATCCCTGTGAGAAAATTAGGTTTCAGTTAAATCATTGCATGGTGAATTTTTGGCACCCAGTTCTGTCAGAGTGTCAAGCAGTTGTAAACACTGTTTTGGTGACTGGTCCATAAAAGCTGGGAATAAGGAAAGAACAGGCAATGGAGTTAAATGGCTGAAATCCAATTTTATATACTTATGACTCAGAAGTAGTGTTTTCTATTCTGAGGAGAGTATACCGCTCAGAGCTACTCACCGTTGGTCAAAAGCGAGCAGCCAAGCTTTCTGCTCCTAGGATGCCTTTGGCCATCCATGGGCCACACAGGCAGCTCTAGTGCCCATACTGCCTGGCAGGGGGCTAAGGCCCATGGTTCTCATGCCCCCCAGTCACAAGACAAGGTGGTGAGCTCACCCTAGTGAGGACTCTTTCATGTGTTGAACACATGTGTTTCCACCACATGTCAGACAGAGGACCTAGGCCAGGGGATCAGCAGGGTGGGGTTTGTTTTCACAGAACTTCGATCCTGAGGGGAAGACTCAAACAAGTCCATGAGCGGAGTGCCTGGTGGCTGGTGGGGGCTGAGAATGCTTGATGGAGGGAGGGGGCAGGGTGGGGTGGGCCATATGCGCTTCTACTGCCGCGCTCCTTGGAGGGATCTTTTCAGCACTGGGTTGGGTGTTCTGTTTTTGTCTGCTACATGTCCTGCTTTGTAAGACAGCATGTCAACAGGAATTGTTTTTGGAGTTATTTTAGGATTTTCTTCTCTTCTGTGAAGGTCGTGGCCGCCCACCTACAGAGCCATTGCCTGACGGGTGGATCATGACATTCCATAACTCCGGAGTCCCCGTGTACCTGCACAGAGAGTCTCGGGTGGTCACCTGGTCCAGGCCATACTTCTTGGGAACGGGAAGCATACGGGTAGGGGATGCATCAGTAATGAATTTCCTATTGTACATTCTCAAATGGAAGCCTGCATGTCTGCACGGGCCTCATTGTAACTAAGCAGAGATGGTGGAAAGGCACCGACCTGCAGACACTTGGGGCTATTCCTTGTAACCCATGTGGTGATTTTATCATCCACAGAAACACGACCCTCCTCTGAGCAGCATCCCCTGTCTGCATTACAAGAAGATGAAGGACAATGAGGAACGTGAGCAGAGCAGTGACCTTACAGTCAATGGGGAGGTATCCCCTGTCAAACCCTTGAGTCGATCCACCGAGCTGGAGATCCCCCCAGAAGAGCTCGACTCCATGGGCGCCAATTCAGGGCCCTTGGATGAGAAGGACACACTGGGGGCTGAGGCGACACCCGGGGCCCTGGGGCAAGTGAAGGCCAAAGTTGAAGTGTGCAAAGACGAATCTGTAGGTAAGTTTTCCAGGTGAGATTGCTGCCTATCTCTACATGAGCTGCTGCCCACCACACCTTGAGTTCACTCTAACCAAGGCCATGTTGTGTTTGAGAAAAGCAATGGTGTGAGCACCCCAGCTCCCTCTGACAGCTAGGAAAAACTCTGGGACCTGCCACCTCAGGAATGCCTGCTGTTCATGCTGACAGGTCTTTTCTCTTTTGTCACTTTGAAGATCTTTTTGGAAGTTTTGCTTTGTTCAGTGAGATGTGTTCATGTGAAGTTATTTTTGCTTATCCTGATGTGTGCAGAGTAGGTGTCTTCAATCTTCGGACTCAGTGTTGGGAAATTCATAGCCCCTCTTCTGAAATCCCACAGCTGCTCTCTGGATGCATGCTGTTGTTTTTCATTCTGTCTTGCTTGTGCTTTGTGGTCTTGTTCTGATATTTCAAGTCTTAGCTCTCCCTTCGGCAGACTCAAGTCACTCTTGGTGGAATCACTTTCACCTGCTGAATCATTCTCAAAGACAACTGTCTATCGCCAGGATTTCTATTGTTGTGTGTATATTAAGGAGTCCTGGTGGTGCCAGGATTGAAGTGCTTGGTGGTTCGAACCCATCAACTGCTGCTCTGCAGGAGGAAGATCAGGCAATCTGCTTTCATGAAGCTTAGTCTGGAAACCCTATGGGACAGTTCTGCTTTGTCCTGTGAGATTATTCCGAGTTGCGATGGATTCGAAACCAGTGAGTTTGTAACTTGCTGTATTGCTACCTGACCGGTTTCATAACTGGTGTGTAATGGGTATGTGGGCTGCCAAAAGAACCAATAGATCCGTTTTGGAAGAAGTGCAGCCAGAGTGCTCCTTGGAGGCCAGGATGTCCAAACTTTGTCTCTCATAATTTGGACGTATTGTAAGGAGGGATCAGTCACTGGAGAAGGATATCATGTTTGGTAAGGTGGAGGGTCAGAGAAAAAGAGGAAGACCCCCAACGAGATGGATTGGCCAAGTGGCAGCATCGATGGACTCAAGTGTGGCAACAATAGTGAGGTTGGCCCAGGACCGGACAGTGTTTTGTTCTGCTGTGCATAAGGTGACTATTGGTTGGTAACGACTTAGTAGCAACTAACAACAACAACAATGGGTGCAAATTCCTCTTTTAATACATTTGTTGTTTTACATACCACTGATTTGGTTCCAACTCATAGCAATCCTGTATATGGTTTCCTAAAGAGCCACAGTAGCTTAGTTGATTACGGGCTGGGCTGCTAACTGTAAAGTCAGCAGTTCGAATTTACCAGCTGCTCTGTTCCTGTAAAGATTTATAGCCTCGGAAACCCCATACAGGGCCACTGTGAGTCGGAACCGACGATGACACATAGTCACTACCACCATAGGGTTTCTGAGGGGCCGCTGATGGGTTTGAACCACCAACCTTGTGGTTCACAGTACAGTGCTGATCATACAGCACCACACCAGGAGTTCATTGAAGACATTATGTAGACTTAATTTAAAGCCCTTTTCTGATTGTCTTATCAGTTTCCTTATATGTAAAGCCTGCCATTTCTGGCTGTGTTGACTCAGTTAAGAAGCTTGTGGTTGTCAAGTTAAGAGAGCCAAGTTAAAAGGAGCTCAAAATACTAAAAACTAATCTTGCACAACACTACAGACGGGCCAGGGCTAGGCTCGGGAGCTCTCTCACATACCTGTTCGGCTTGGCCTCACTTGGGGGATCTTAGAGGACTGGCTCCCATCACAGCCCCTCAGCCACTTCCACAGCAGACAGGATCTGTCTTTTCTTTCTGGGAGTTCTGAGCTCTGAGCAGGCCTCTCCCGTCTCCACAGGGTAACTGTAGAATGGATGCTCAAATGTATTCTCTGTGGTCTCAGTGCTGTGTGGTTTTGCTGGTAGGTGGCCTCATGGTGGATTCTTGGTCCCTCAGCACAGATTCTTCTCTCCTCCAGAGAGGAGAGAAAGAGCCCAGGCTGGCATGGGAGTTTGTGGCTTTACGTTGGTGTTCACGTGGTGACAGGTGGAGCCAGGCCCACCACCTTTATGGGCAGAGGGCATGGTCTCTGCCTTGCTGGGTTCCCTGCAGAGTTGGCTGGCCCTTTACGCAGGTGCTATGGCCTGACTGACCTGGTTGTATTCCTCTATTCCCTCTGATATCCCTCCACAGGAAGGCTGTCCTTTGACAGTGCTGGGAGGACTGGCATTTGTGTGGAGCCAAACAAAATGACATTCCTCTCTCAGAACCACTAAGCGAATTCCTCTCTCAGAACCACTAAGCGAATCCTGTGTGAGGAAAATGGTATTTTGCCAAGGGTAATTTGGACAGGATAAGCCAGGTTGTGTTTCCTTGGTGGCTTTGAGTTTTGGAGCATGACACTGTGCCTACAGCCCATGTTCTATGCCTAGGCAATTCCAAAGATGTCAGAATTTACAGAAGCGCACGCCACATATTTCTCTGTGGAGCAATTGGTGGATTGAACCACTCACCTTCCATTTTAGCAACCCAACACTTAACCCACTGTGTTACCAGGTCTTCTCCTTTTTATCATGTTGTCAAGTGCTATTAACTAGGTTTTGGCTCATAACAACCTATATAGGGTTTCTGAGGAGTGACTGCTGAGTTTGAACCATCAACCTTGCAGTTAGCAGTCCACCAGACCCCACTAAAACTTTAAAATGGAGTTCAGACTCTATATGAACAACCCCAAAGTTCCTGTTTGCCTTAGGGGATCAGGAATTATACACTGGCCAGCAAGATGGAAGCTGGGCTAAGGCTTCTGGGTGCTCCTGTGCTGTTGTTCACTTCCTGGCAGGGAATCCCAGTCTAATCCACTGAAGCCGGGTGAGAGGTGGCAGAGGACCAATGTTGCTGTCCAATCCCATGGTGGGGCAGGCATTTCACCGTGGGGGTCTGTGCTTCCTGAGAAAGTATAGTCTCACTTTCCTGTCAATGCCCCACCTGCTTCCCTCTGTAGCTTTAAAGTTAGCCTTAGATGTTGTTGTTGTTATGTGCTATGGAGTCGGTTCCGACTCAGCGACCCTGTACAGGGTTTCCAAGGCTATACATCTTTACTGGAGCAGAAAGCCTCATGTTTGTTCCGTGGGAACAGCTGGTAGTTTCGAACTGTTGACCTTGAGATTCGTAGCCTGATATGTAACTACTATGCTACCAGAGCTCCTTAGATGTTTGTTGTTGCTTCCGACCCATAGCGATCCTGTATAGGGTTTCCGAGGAGCAGTTGGTGAGCTTGAACCGACAACCTTGCAGTTCAGTTGGCTTTGCAGTCTGGCACATTAACCCACAGTGCCACACCAGGACTTCTCCTTAGATCTTGTTGTCAAGTGCCTTCAAGTCGAATCTGACTCATAGCGATCCTGTATAGGGTTTCCAAGGAGCTGCTGGTGAGCTTGAACCACCGACCTTGCATTTCAAGCAGCTTTGCAGTCTGGCGCATTAACCCACAGCACCACATTAGGAGCATGTAAACCAGCATTCTGGAAAGACAGCAGCAGTTCAACAGTTCATTTCATCAATTCAAGGAAAGTTTTATTTTCATAAGTGTCTGAATTTGCTAATTTTGCATGCTCTTAGTAAAAAATCAGATCACTATAAATTATACAAAACACTAAGAGCATTGTGTTTCAATATCTAATGTTTTGGTGAAATATTGCTTTTTACTTTTATGGCAGATTTTAAACAGTTTAAGAACTTTGAAGTCTTTGCAGAAAGGACTTAATCTGGCAATATCTCCATATCCTATGCAGAGGGCAGGTTACATGTTACACTTCTATACCAAATGGAAGTGGGGCTGTTACTCCCCACTCAAGCCGGGTGAGAGGTGGCAGAGGACCAATGTTGCTGTCCTGTTCCATGGTGGGGCAGGCATTTCACTGTGGGGGTCTGTGCTTCTTTGAGAAAGTAAAGATGGTTTTTCCATCTTTACTCCACAACTGTGTATGTAGGAGGAAGAACTTACATAGGAAAGTTCATTGCCTTTGTTGTTTATCACTTCTCAAGAAGCCAAAGGACACTGAGCCTTTGGCCTGGGCAATTTGCTTTGGAAAGAGTGAGTGGCACTTTGCCCCAGGAAGGTGGGGTGTCCAGGCCTGTAGAAAGCCTACTTTTGGGTCAGTAAAAAAACAAAACCCACTGCCATCTAGTCTCATAAATGACCTTATAGGACAGAGTGGAGCTGCTCCATAGAGTTTCTGACCTGTGAGTCTGTACCGGAGCAGACTGTCTTATCTTTCTCCCATGGAGTGGCTGTTAGGTTTGAGTTGCCCACCTTTCGGTTAACAGTCCAACGCTGAGCTCACTGTGCCACCAGTGCTCTTAGACAGGTCTGTCGTTGTGCTGAAGAGCTCTTGATCGGCACCACTTCAATCCAAGATCTAGGGAGCCAGCTGGGTTTGAGAGGAGGGGCTGAGTCTCACACAGTAGGTGTCTTGTTGTATGGGTGTGTCCCTGTGGGAGGTGGAGCCGAGGGTGAGGAGCCCTAGAAAAGACACGAGTCAAGCACTGTGATAAGTAAGGGGAGGGTTTTGCTTCTGAGGGGTTATGATGGGGGAAGGGGCAAGAACACCAGTAAAGATACCAGGAAAGAGTTGACATGAAAGTCACCGTGTGTGGGGTCCTAGAGAGGTCAAAGGGCAGGAGAGTGGGGAGCTGCAAGAAAATGCCAGCTAGAAATGGCCATGGGTTTGTGTGTTGGCTGCCACTGTGGCTCCTTGACACTTTGCCTCTATGGAAAAGCTTGGGACTAGAAGGTTGGCAGGTGTGAGAGCCAGCCAGGGGCCTTGTGGGTAAAGGTGAGAAAGTTTAGAGACCATGAGGCAGGGAACTAGTGCAACTGTGGTCAGGGTGGCTGGAGGGGAGAGAGTGAGGTGGTCAGAGAAGTGCACGATCATCAGCAGGAGGAGGGCTGGTTCACAGAAGGCTGTCTGTGTGGGCACACTTGGACACACATTCCTACCTCAGCTGCTATGGGTGGGAAAAAGACCCTGACTTCTGATTTTTGGTTTGTTTTGACTTTTTCTTTTTCCTTTTTATATTCTTCCCCCAATTAATTAAAAGGATACTTCAGAAATTGGTATTTTCAGGGATTTACCTGAACAACTTGAGGTCACTGAGTGAAAGGAATCATCCTTTTCTCTCTCTGCTATTTGGAAAGGACAGGCAGGAAAGTGGGTGTCATGTGGCTCAGACCTGCTTGACCCGCAGCCCCTTAGCTGCCCTGGTGACAGGGCACAGGAGACCTCACTCCCACATAGAAGGTTACTCATGTGGTTCCCTGGTGAATCCTGGACAGATCTTGAGGAGTTTCGGAACTACCTGGAAAAGCGTTTTGACTTTGAGCAAGTTACTGTGAAAAAATTTAAGACTTGGGCAGAGCGGCGGCAGTTCAACCGAGAAATGAAGCGGAAACAAGCAGAGTCTGAGAGACCCATCCTGCCGGCCAATCAGAAGCTCATCACTTTATCTGTACAAGATGCTCCCACCAAGAAAGGTGAGTAATGACTTGTGAGTTTTAACCTTAGTTGCCTGACAATGGTGTTATTTTTAGTTTGATGCTTTTAGAGTATTTTGTGAGTGACTTACATTTCATTCAAAGCTTTTGTGTATCCTATGAATGCAGAGATCTGTCACGTTCATGGTGGCAGCACTCTCATTTAATGGCTGTGTAAGGTTTGTGGTGCCAGGTCTCTGTGGGCTGGCTGTGCAGCTCTTCAGGCTGTTGCTGAGATGTTGCTTCTTATCCCAGAGTTTGTCATTAACCCAAACGGGAAATCCGAGGTCTGCATCCTGCACGAGTATATGCAGCGTGTCCTCAAGGTCCGCCCTGTGTACAATTTCTTTGAATGTGGTAAGTTTGGACTTTTTCCCATTTTGCTTTTGGCTGGGAGGCAGATCCCACTTGAATGGGGTAAGAGTGAAAAAGGAAGACAGGGAGAAGCATGATGCAACAGGGTGGCTCAATTCACAGAGGTGTGCCTTCATGGCATCTCCCATTCCTTCCCTCTTGGCCCTGTTGTCTTAGCTTTTTACAGAGGAAGGGTTCCCCCTACCCTACTGTGTGATGGGATCTTTGCCATGTATCTAAGGTGGATGAAGGACCATGCTTTTCATAGGCATTTTCATTTCACCATCAAGAAAACCAGTGTCTGTCTGCTCCTTGGAAACTGAACCCTAAGGGGTCTTTGATTGTTTTTGTTGTTCTTTGCCCTGTTCTGTCTTGTGCATCCTAACCCCTGATAGTCCTGAGTTAATCTTGTCTTTCAAAGACATTGGCTCCTGTTCCTGGTGTCCCTGTCTACTGCTTCCCTTCTGGGGTGCTGCCCCATAGTCCCTTATTTCCCGTGAAAGTCCTGGCTGTAACCTCTGCCCAGCCTCCATGTCTTCCCAGGTCCTGGAGCAGCTGGAGCAATGGACTTTCGGGTGCAGTCCCCACCGCCTCTTGTCTGCTGGTGTGAGCAGATTGTGTGTGCGTTGCACAGGCATGCTCTCAATGTCTGGGCAAGTGTGTTTTTAAAACAACTAATTTTAATTTTAAGAGAACCCAAGTGAGCCTTTTGGTGCCTCGGTGACCATTGATGGCGTGACTTATGGATCTGGAACGGCAAGCAGCAAAAAGCTGGCGAAGAATAAAGCTGGTAATGTACTTTCTGGGTGTTGGCAGAGACACTCACATACATTGCCGGGTTGGCCTCACAGCCTATGGTCAGGGAGGGGCTGAGCAGCAGCCGCAGGGAGAAGGGCTTGTGCTGGGGTAAATCCATTTTATTTATGTAATCTTTTTTTTTTTTTTTAAAAAAACGTGCTCACTGGAAGAGATTCATGGAAATACAGCCACATGTGAGAATTAAAAGTGAAAGCCCCCTTCCCTTTTCAAGGACATCTGGGTCAGTGTCGCCTGCCCTTATCCCAGTTACATGTGGGTGAGGATGTGCTCAGAACCAGAGAGGCTGTGCTGGGCACACATTCTAGGGAAGGTTTTCTTTTAGACTTAAAAAAGCCTAGGCTGTGCTACAAGCCAAAAAAACAGGTGAATCCCACTGTCAACGTTCTCTGAGTAGTGACATTATAAAACACATTTCCTGAAGTCTGTTAACTGCAAACTTTTGGCTATACCACTCACTGGGCATAGTAGTACATTATCTTCTGTGAGTCTTCTTTTCTGTTTAGGACCCATTGTTCTATTTGCCCATGTACTGTTTCTTCTCTGTTATGTCCAACACAGTTTTTGGCCCAGCATCAGAGCCCACGTGGCAGGCTGGGTAGGGCTGCCCCACTAGGCCCTTATTGACATTTCTAATATGGCTGTGCTGCCTTCCAGAGTAGCTCTGTCACATCCCAGGGCAGGCAGTGAATCCATTTTATCACTGCCTCATTAGGTCTTGGGGTCTGTAAAGATACTGTTTTTCCTAGGGGGTTGCTTTCCTTTGGTGGAGGATGGGTGGCATTCTGTCTGCATAGTGTTTCCTTGGCTGGATCATTTCCAGGAAAGCTTGCTGTTCTTGTCAGAATGCCTCAGCTCAACAAGTTGGGCATTACCAAAGTTATATGGTAGACAACCTTCGAATTGGATCTTGGTGTGGGGGCAGGCATCTTAGGGACATTGCTGGGGTGGTGTGTCCCTGTCTGGTGTCCCTTGCCCTTCTTCTTACGTGCTAGAATCCATTTCCACCTCCAGATCTCTGCCTCCAGCCCTAAGTGGCTGATCTTTAGAAAGCTTTGTTTAGATGTTTTACTGGCACTTAAAAGTACACTGAGCCCTCAGCCTACCAGTTGTTGCACCCTCCCCCACAAGTGTCCCACTCCTCCATACTAGTGGGTGACAGCCCCATTTATGTCAGTGCCTGTGAGTGCAGTATTAGAGCCATTGCCATGTACTGTTCTGGCAGTGTTTCCTCCAGTATGTCTGTCAGATTTGGTCACTTCTTCCTGCCACAACCTTCACTGCTACCACTCTCCTGATCCTCAACACTTCTGGCAACCTGCTCTCAGGCCTTTCTGCTTGATCTTGGTTCACCAAGCAGGGCCTCCCCACTAAAGTGGTTCCTCTTATTGACTCAGAGCTGCTTTCCCTTGCCTGTCTCTGGAGGCAAGCACACTGCTTAGTATGCCTATGAGTCTGCCTGCCTCTTGCCCATTTTTCTCCATTCCTCAACTGTGCTTTCTCTCCCGCCTTTCTCTTGACACTTTCTCTAAAGCCCTGCTGCTCTGGAGACTGGGGCCCCTCTTGGAACTGGGGCCTACCCCTTTTTCCTGAAGGGAACACCATCTTGGCCCTGCACAGTAGCCAGCACACAGCTTACTGGAGACCTGGTGGAGTGTCGCCTTCCCCTCCAAGCTCTGGGAAGATGGTTTTATCCAACCCCTCACCCTTGGGGGTTTTTCTTTTCATAGCCCGAGCGACACTGGAAATCCTCATCCCTGACTTTGTTAAACAGACCTCCGAAGAGAAGCCCAAAGACAGTGAAGAACTTGAGGTGAGTGTTGTTGTTCTACTCTTCACACAGCTGTGGCCCTGGTGCCATCCCACCCTGCCACATTGGTTCCGACTGTGCTCATGACATCCTTAACCTGTAGTTTAGAATTTAATTATCCCAGCACCCAGAAAACCTCCCAAGATGACCCCTCTGAATTCTCAGAAAACAGTCACCATAATCTTCTGAGTTGACCTCTTTGCCTTACATTTAACTGTCCCAGAAGGTCCCTTTGAAAGCCATTGTTTTGATTGCACCTTTTATTTGAAGGTACCTTAATGAGACTAAAACAAATGTATGACTGAGAGACTGTTTGTATAGCCATCTACTGATGACGGAGGCATGTTTAAGCATGTTTGGAATAAACCCATGCATGTATGAATTGGAATGTAGCAATACTTTTTTTTTTTTAAATGCTTTAGTGTGAATTATGTGATAGTTTACAAGGGAGAACATTAGCTTTACTTTCATCATATCGTATATCGTTTCATTGCCATGATTACAATCCCCTCCACGCATCATCAAACAACCAAAGGGCATACCCTGGCAAGCCTGCCCCTTGGTCGTCAGCACATAATCCCTCTCCCTTTCTGGGCCTAGCGTCCCAGCCACTCCATCTCTCCACGTCATCGTCTCTGCCTTCATCTCTGGTGTCACTGTTTCTCTGGGTGGAGTCCCGCACTCTGCTTTTCTCCCTTGATGGTCCCAGGGACCTCCTTTTGCTACAAAACGTTTACCTTTACATTTCCAACCCTCACAGTCAGTCCTGATAACAGTTATTCACTATTGTACCACAAGAGGCCTATCCCCATCTCCTTTTATCAGACCCACCTAGCCAGATTGGATGCTACTCAGTGGAGGTTCTACTTTCCTCCACACCCTCTGGATATAGGCTCCCTCTTGAAAAATTGTAAGCCAGTCACTTCTTGCCTTTGTAGCCCTCCCCACCCCCCCATTTTGTGTATCCAACTTCCAAATTGCCCATCCTTGTCTACCCTGTATACTGAGGGGGTGGGAATGATCCTCGTTGTAAAGATTTGTTCTCTCTTTTGAGCTACTGCATCCATAGATCAAGGAGGTCAAGTTCATCAAATTGTATCAGATTACTCTTTTTCGTGTTCTTTCTTCTAGTTGAGTTCTGATCAGTCATTGAAGTCAGGTCAAGTGGGTATTATCTGCAAGTGTGGGTGTCCTTGTGCATACCCCCTCACTTCTTATCAGCTGGATGCTTCACTCTCCACTCTAGTCCTATGTGGCTATGTCATTAACTCTGGGCCCAGGAGTCCCCACGTCTTGCCATACTGCTGGCCAACCAGGTCTCCACCCGGGTTCATAGGAATCTATTGAACGTGATAGGACTTAGCTCATAGATTCAAGACAGACGTAAAAGCTTTCTATGGTGATATTTCTGGCTATTCCTTCTCTCCCCCTCAGGTGTCTCTTTTATAATGGTATGCCAGGGGGAAACCAAGATCCAAAAACAGCCAAGCATCTTAACATTATTTCCCCCCTTTTGCCCATTCCAACTATGTCTCAATCCCTGTATCCCAGAGTCCTGTTCCAAGTTTGTGCATGCATCATTCTTTACCTCTGTCCCACTTAGCCCATGTAAACCTGCCTAATTGTTTTCCCATCCGCCTTGTTCTTCCATTTCCCTCCCCCTTCTTGTGCATTGCCCCTCTGCTCCACCTTCCCCTCTCTCCCATCACCCCACCCCAATACCCCAGTAACCAGCAAAGAATCCCCCTCGCTTTTAGTATGGGTTCTTTCTCTTAGTCTTTTACAGTAGTGGTCCTATGCAGTATTTCTCCTTTTGTGACTAATTTCACTCAACATAATGTCCTCAAGGTTCATCCATGTTACGTGGTGGCTTACAACTTCCTTGTTCTTCAAGGTAGCATAATACTCCATTGTGTGTATGTACCATAGTTTGTTTATCCATTCTTCAGTTGATGGGCACTTATGCTGTCTCCATCTTTTTGCTACTGTAAATAGTGCTGCTATGAACAAGTATATATCTACTTATGTTATGGCTCGTATTTCTTGTGGGTAAATACCAAGTAGAGGAATTGCTGGATCATAAGGTATTTCTATTTCCAACCTTTTGCAGAAGCACCGTATTGCTTTCCAGAGAGGTTGGACCATTTTGCATTCCCACCAGTAATGCAGGAGTGCCCAGCCTCTCCACGTCCTCACCGGCATTTATTGTCCTCTATACTTTTTTGATCTTTGCTGTTAATTGCTGGTGTGAAATGATATCTCATTGTTGTTTTGATTTGTACCAATACTTTTTGATTTACTCTAAGTTTCATTCCACCATCTGCCTACTTCTAGTTTTTGATGAGAAGTCAACAGTTCTTATTGAGGACTCCTTGTAGGTGATGAGTTTCTTCTTTTGGCTACTTTCAAGATTTTCTTTTTTCTTGAGTCTTTAACAGTATATGTCTCTGTGAATTTCTACGTTTATTCCATTTAGAGTTTGTTTAGCTTTTTGTATGTGTAGATAAATGGTACTTATCAAATTTCCAGAGTTTTTGGCCATTATGTCTCCAGACAATCCTTTTTTTTTTTTTTTCCCTCCTTATACTTTCATTTTTCTTCTCTTTTTCTGGACTCACTATACATAATAAGCTGGTAAGCTTAATGGTGTCCCAAAGGCCTCTGAGGCACTGTTCTTTTTTCTTCATTCCTTTTCTTTCTATTACTCAGATTGGGTAGTCTCAGTTGACCAATTAAGTTTCACCCAATTCTTCTTCTTATTGAACCTCTCTGGTGAATAATTTTTATCTCTTGGTATTCTTGGTATTCTCTATTTGGTGTGACATTGTTCTCTTCCATTTAATTCTTTTTTTTAAGTGTTTTATTGTGAATTATATGATTGTTTACATGGGAGAACATTAGTTTTACATTCATTCTATCGTACATTGTATCATTGCCATGGTTACAATCCCCTCCATGCATCATCAGCCGATCAAAGGGTATGCCCTGCAAGCCTGCCCCCTACACTATCTCTCCCTCCCCCCAGTCTTCAACACACAGTCGCTCTCCCTCTCTGGATCTAAAGTCCCCAGCTGTCCCATCGCTCCACATTATTGTCTCTGCCTCCTTCTCGGGCATCACTGCTTCTCTGGGTAGGTTCCCGCTCTCGGCTCTTCTCTGTTGATGGTCCTAGGGACCTCCGCTCCTAGGCTGAAAAGTTATTCCCTCCCTTCCTTGCTATAAAATGTCTACCTTTACATTTCCAACCTTCACAATCGGTCCTGATAACAATTATTCACTATTGTAGCACAAGAGACCCATCTGTATTTCATTTCATCAGCTCCGCCTAGGCAGATCGAATACTACTCACTGGAGATTCTGCCTTCCTCGAGTCCCTCTGGCTCTAGATTCCCTCTTGAAAGCTTGTAAGCCAGTCACTTCTTGCTTTTGTAGGCCCCTCCCCCCTCATTTTGCGTTGCCAGTGTCCTAGTTGCCCATCCCTGTCTACTCTGTGTGTGGAGGGGGTGGGAATGATTCTTGTTGAAAGAATTTGTTCCTTCGTTTGAGCTACTGCTTCCATAGGTGTAGGTGAAGTTCATCAAATTGCATTAGATTACTCTTTTTTTCCTCTTCTTTCATCTTCTGGTTGAGCTCTGATCATCCGGTCATTGAAGCCAGGTCAAGTGGGTATTGTCTGCAAGTGTGGGTGTTCTTGTGCATATGCCCTCTCTTTTTATCAGCCGAACGCTTCACTCTCCACATTGTAGGGCTTAGCTCGCCACTTCATTGTTGTTTTTCCCTCAGTTCCCCTTATTTGTGACGAGCGTGGTCACCAATCAGAGCGTGTATTCCCATTGAGTCTTAGTCTTGGAAGGGGGTTTGCACTGAGGGGACCCGACCACTTGCCTTGATGATTCCTGGGCAAGCAACTTGTTTGTTCTTGTAGTAAAAGTCCATCTGCCTCTATTGTTTTGTATTTTTCCTGCAGGTCTTTCTTTCAAGAAGTATCTTCTATTCTTCTAGCCGTTCCAGGCTGGTCTGCTTGTCTTTTCAAGTGGAAATTTCCCATCTCTGGAGCTCTGGATATGGTTCAGGCTTCTACCTATAGTCTTGTGTATTGCAGAGGCTCCACAGGAAGCCTCCTTCACTGGGCATGTTGTAGCCCCATTTTAGGTATTCCAATCAGTTATAGGCAGAAGACGGACTTACAAGCTTTCTATGGTGTTGTTTCTGATTATTCCTTTCTCTCCCCCTCCAGTGTCTATTTTATATTATAATACAAGGAAAAACCAAGATTCAAAAGACAGCCAATCATCTTAACGTTATTCCCCCCTTTTCCCCATTCCAACCAACCATGTCTCAATCTCTGTATCCCAGAGCCCTGTAGTTCCAAGGTTGTATATATATCATTCTTTACCTCTGTCCCACTTAGCCCATTCAAACATGCCTAATTGTTCTCCTATCTGCTTTGTTCTTCCATTCTCCCTTCTTGTTTATTGCCCCCCTCCCCAGCACCCATACTTTCCTCTGTCTAATCCCTGCCCTGTGCTCCACCTTCCTTTCCCTCTCCTCACCCACCCCCAACTTACCAGCTATCAACAAAGAATTCCCCCCACCCCCCTTTAGTATGGGTTTTTTTTCTTAGTTTTTTACAGTAGTGGTCCTATGCAGTATTTCTCTTTTTGTGACTGACTAATTTCACTCAGCATAATGTCCCCAAGGTTCATTCATTTTATGCGGTGGCTTGCCGCTTCCTTGTTATTCTTCAAGGTAGCATAATATTCCATTGTGTGTATGTACCACAATTTGTTTATCCATTCTTCAGTTGATGGGCACTTTGACCATCTTCATCTTTTTGCTATTGTAAATAGTTCTGCTATGAACATTGGTGTACATATATCTACTCGTGTTATGGCTCGTATTTCTTGTGGGTAAATACCAAGTAGAGGAATTGCTGTGTCATAAGGTATTCCTGTTTTCAACCTTCTGAAGAAACTCCATATTGCTTTCCAGAGAGGTTGGACCATTTTGCAGTCCCACCAGCAGTGCAGGAGTGTCCCAGTCTCTCCACATCCCCGCCAGCATCTATTGTCCTCTACATTTTTGATCTTTGCTGTTATTGTTGGTGTGAGATGATATCTCGTTGTTGTTGTTGTTGTTTTTAATGTTTTATTGTGAATTATATGGTAATTTACATGAGAGAACTTTAGTTTTACATTCATTCCATCGCATATCATCTCATAGCCATGATTCCAATCCCCTCCATGCATCATCAACCAACCAAAGGGTATATCCTAGAAGCCCGCCCCCTATACTCCCCCCACCCCCTCCCGTTTTCAGTCCACAGTCCCTTTCCCTCTCTGGATCCAAAATCCCCAGCCGCTTCATTACTCCATGTCATCTTCTCTGTCTCCATCTCAGGCATCTCTGTTTCTCTGGGTAGGGTTCCGCTCTCGACTCTTCTCCGTTGATGATCCCAGAGACCTCTGCTCCTAGCCTGTAGAATTAATCACTCCCTTCCTTGTTCCAAAACGTCTACCTTTGCATTTCCAACCCTCATAATCCGTCCTGATAAGCATTATTCACTACAATATCATGAGTTATCCATCTGTATTTCCTTTCATCCGCTCCGCCCAGACAGATTGAATAGTACCCACTGGAAATTCTGCCTTCCTCCATGCTCCCTAGCACTAGGTTCCCCCTTGAAAGCTTGTAAGCCAGTCACTTCTTGCCTTTGTAGTCCCCCCATCCCCCTCATTGTTGTTTTGATTTGCATCTCTCTAATGGTTAGTGATCGTGAACATTTCTTCATATGTTTATTGGCTGCCCAGATCTCTTCCTTAGTGAAATGTCTGTTCCTGTCCTGTGCCCACTTTTTAATTGGGTTGTCCTTTTCTTGTAGAGGTGTTGTAGTTTCCTGTATATTTCAGAAATGAGTCCCTTGTCTGATGTGTCATTGCAAAAGATTTTTTCCCATTTTGTGGGTTCCCTTTTTACTCTTCTGGTGAAGTCTTTTGATGCACATAAGTTTTTAATTTTTAGTATGTCCCACTCATCTATTTTATCTACTTTTGTTTGTGTGGTTTTAAAAATATTTTGTAGTCCGTGTATTTCCAGAATTAGTGCCTTCACCATTTAATTCTTTAGATGTAGTTTCTTTTAGTTCTCTGATTGTATCATAACTGATTTAATGTCTTCGTTTAGTTAGGTCCAACTTTCTCAGAAACATCTTCTATTGACTTCTTTTCCTAGTGAATGAATAATCTGTGCCTTTTCCATTTCTTTGAGTGTCTTATTTTTGTAGAAAACTGAACATTGCCATATAATGTGGCAACTCTGGAAATCAGATTGCCCTCTGGCTAGGGCTTATTTCCACCACTCATCTTTCAGTTTGTCATACTGTGGTGGCTTGCATGTTGCTGTGATGCTGGGAGTTGTACCATAGGTATTTTAAATACCAGCAGAGTCACCCATGGTGAACAGGTTTCAGTGGAGCTTCTAGACTAAAACAGACTAGGAAGAAGGTGAGGCGGACTCTTCTGAATGTTTATCCACTAAAAAAACCTTATGAATAGCAGCAGAGCATTGTCAGATGTGGTGCTGGAGGATGAAACCAGTATAAATAGCACCAGAACATTGTCAGATATAGTGCTGGAAGATGTGTCCCTCAGTTTAGAAGGCTTTCAAAATAAAGTAAGAGTTGATCATGATTATGTGAATGGAGTAAAGCCAAAATATGACCTTGAGTGTATTCCACTGGAATTTGGAGACCATCTCAAGAACAGATATGATGCATTGGACACTAATGATCGAAGACTGGAGGAGTTGGATGACATCAAGAGCATCATGTAGGAAAAAAGCAAAAAAGAGAGGAAAGAAAGAAAAGACCAAACTGGGTGTCAAAAGAGACACTGAGATTTGCTCTCCAGTATAGGTAGATATTCTAAAGAGAATGGAAGAAAATGAGGAAGTCAAAAAGCTGAATAGAAAATTTCAAAGGACAGGTACAAGTAAAGTATTAAAATGAAATAGGCAAAGATCTGGAGTTAGAAAAACCGAAAGGAAAGAACAAAAGCTGAAAGAGCTGAAGAAAAATGCAAGCCTCAACTTGTGATATTGAAGGATTCTATGGGCAAAATATTGAATACTGCAGAAAACATCAAAAGAAGAAGGAAGATATACACAATCACTACCAAAAAGAAATGGTTGATGATCAGCAATTTCAAGAGGTACCATATGATTAAAAGCTATTGGTACTGGAGGAAGAAGTGCAAACTGTACTTCTCATTGGTGGAAGACAAGACTCCAGGACAAATCGGGCTGCTAACTTCAAGGTCGACAGTTCGAAACTACCAGCCGTTCAGTGGGAGAAAGATGAGGCTTTCTGCTCCTGTAAAAATTTACAGCCTCGGAAACCCTGTACAGGGTCGCTATGAGTCGGAGTCGACTCCACAGTACTTAACAACAACAACAACAAATTGAAATAATTCAACAAACGGAAGCAGAATTGGAGATAATCATTCAGCGATGCAAAGAAAGACAGATACCTGGTCAATCAATTTGAAGAGGTCCGTATTTGTCCTCATTCCAAAAAGAGAGGTGACCCAACCGAGCATGGAAATCATTACTATCTCATGTAAGTAAAATTTTTTTGAAGATAATTTTTAAAACGGCTGCAACAGTATGTCAACAGAACTAGCTGAAATTCAAGCCAGATTTCAAAGAGGACATGGAACTAGAGATATCATTGGGGATGTCAGATGGATCTTGCATTGAAAGCAGAGACTACTCGGAAGATGTTTACCTTGCTTTATTGACTATGCAAAGGCTTTTGATCATGTGAATTATAACAATCTAAGGATAACATTGTGAAGAACGGGTATTCCAGAACATTTAATTTTGTTCATGAAGAACCTGCACTCAGACCAAGAGGCAGTTGTGCGAAAAGAACAAAGGGATACTGAATGGTTTAAAATCAAGAAATTCAGAAGAACAAATAGGTTTGTGTTGGAAGAAATATAGCCAGAATGCTCTTTAAAATCCAGGATGGTGAGACTTTGCCTTATACTTGGGACATGTTATTGGGAGGGACCCGTCCTTAGAGAAGGACATCATGCTTGTAAAATAGAATGTCAAGAAAAAAGAAAGACCCCCAACGAGATGGACTGGTGCAGTGGAAGCAGCATTGGCCTTAGGCATAGCAATAGTTGTGAGGTTGGCACAGGACTGGCAGTGTTTCATTCTGTTGTGTATAGGTTTGCTGTGAGTAGGAAGTGCCTCAATGGAACCTAATAATAAGGGTTTGGGAGTGTAGTGGCACTGTAGGATAAGCACTGAACTATGAAGTTTATTGATTTGAGCCCACCAGCTGCTCTGCAGGAGAAAGATGAGGTTTTTTGCTCCTGCAAAGATATACAGCTTTGGAAGCCCTGTACAGGGTCCTTGTGAGTCAGAATTGACTTGGTGCCACTTATAATAGGGTTTATTCATTTATTATTTTTTCGTTGTTGAGAATATACACAGCAGAACATATACCAGCCAATTCAACTGTTGCCACATGTGCAACTCAGCAACACTGATGCATTCTTTGAGTTGTGCTGCCATTCTCACTCTCCTTTTCTGGGTTGTCCCTTCCTCATTAGCATAAGCTCTGCCACCGAAAGTTCCCTTCTAGTCTTTCAAGTTGCTGTTGTCAGTTTGATCCCCCATAGGTAGTTCTTAAAAGGTCAGGATGCTTAAAGCAGACATTTCTCAGCAGTCAAGCTAAGCTATTATTTTGTTTCAAGACTTCAGGGAACATTTTTGGTCTTAAAAAAGTATCCCAGGGCAGCAGTTTCAATGATTCATTCAGCCTGCATGACTCAAGAAAGTCTGGAGTATAGGAGCATTTGAAGTCTGTTCTGCACATGAGTCTATTGTGGGTTTTTTTTGTGTGGCTGTTTATTTGTTTACTGACTGTGCTGAATTAATTCCTTGAAGTTCTGTGTGGTTACTACTAAAGTCATTCTTCCATTAGCTTAGTGATCAGCTTCTAGAGAAGTGAAACATATATGTGTATGTAAAGAGAAGTTTATGTCAAGGAAGTGGTTCACACAGTTGTGGTGGTTGGTGGTTATGTGCCATGGAGTCGGTTCCAGCTTATAGCGACCCTCCTGTACAGGGTTTCCAAGGCTGTAAATCTTTACAGGAGCAGAAATCTCATCTTTCTCCCGTGGAACGACTCGTAGTTTCAAACTGCTGACCTTGTGGTTCGCAGCCTGATTCGTAACCACTACACTACCAGAGCTCCTTAGAGGTAGAAAAGTTCCACATCCTGGTCAAATGAACCAAGATTGACTGTATTTCTTCCATGATCGATTTGTTTTTTTCCTGCAGTCCATGGTACTTTTCAATATTCTCCACTACTTCAACTCAACTCTGTGGTCTTCCTTATGCATTGTCCAATGCATATGAGGCTATTGAAAGTACCATAGGTTGGGTCAGGCACACTTTAGTCCTCAAACTGATATCTTTGCTCTTAAGAACTTTAAAGAGGTCTTTTGCAGCAGATTTACTTTATGTAATATGTTGTTAAATTTCTTTATTGATGCTTTCATGAGCATTGATTGTGGATCCAAGCAAAATGAAGTGTTTGACAATGTCAGCCTTTTTTCCCATTGACCATGATGCTACTTATTGGTCCAGTGGTGAGGGTTTTTGTTTTCTTTACATTGAGGTGCAATCCATAATGAAGGCTGTGGTCTTTGATATTCGTCCTCTTCCCTTCCAGCAAGCAAGGTTGTATCATCTGCATATCATATATTATTAATATGTCTTCTTCCAATCCTGATCACATGTTCTTCTTCATATAATCGAATTTCTCAGATTGTTTGCTCAGTGTAGATTGAATAAGTATGGTGAAAGGATACAATCCTGGTACACACTTTTCCTGTTTAAAATCAGGAAATGCTTCTTAGATTGTAATTCTTTGTTAAATTTTTAGAGTTCTGAGGAAGTTGATGTTGATAGTGTTTGCTAGAATTCTTTTTTTGAAAGATCTGATTTTAGGAGGCTCTTATTCTTGTATTTTGGAAGTGCTTTGGGATGCATTTGCTAAATATGTCGGATTCTCTGTGGATTATACTTCTGTAAAATACAGTAAAGTGTCCACAGCCATGGATACAAGTTTGTAAATGTTTCTTGTGCTTTGTGTAGCTTTGCTTGTTGTGAACAGGTCACAGACCGATTGCAGATGCCATCAAGAACGGGTTCCATTTCAGAGCAGGTGCTCCCCCAGGAAAAATCACACTATGTCATCTTTTTGTCTGAGTGACCCCTACTGTGAGAAAGATATTAGGTGGCAAGGCTTCCAAGTATCTAGACCTGTTTGGCTTCACTACTTGAGTGGGTTGTTGCAGAAGATGGTGCTTTGGTCTGGGTGGGTTTTGCCCATCATAGATAGGAAGTGGTTGCAATATAACAAATGACTGTGAGTTCTGGTGCTGGGAGACGACCTGGCCTGGGCAGATGAAGGACTCTTGAGAGTTTGCTTAGCTGGGATGCAGAGTGGGGATCTGAACCGGGTCTGTTATTCTTGTCTGAGGTTTCAGGACCCACATCCAGCTTGCCTGTAGATACTACCAGGGTAAAGTTTACAGCAATTGAATTCAGATTGATGTGTGAGACATTTTTGATATTTTGAGGTAATTGGTAAATTCTCTAGGGTAGGTGGAACCAGGATTGGGCGTCTGTAGCTTCCAGCTAACACCATGCCTGTCTTCTTTTAGGGTGGCGGGTTCAGAGATACTAGAACCATGTTTACTTGACTGTTGAATGAATAAGCAGTTCATCCCATTACTCACTCATTCTGAAAATCTCTTTGCTTGCTCTTGCTTTAGTCTGTGTTCGTCAGTGTTTGGTGTTGCTTAGGTTCTGGGAGCAGGAACTGATCAGGGTTCACTCTCCCAGCATAGGTCCTCCAGCCCAGAAAGACTGTATGTGTTTACGAGCAGACTTTGCTCCTGCTGGACTAAGGGAGCCCTTGTGATTGCCTGCTCTGTCCTGGCTGCCCTTCAGAGCCCGCTTCCTTCCAGGACCAGAGACCCCCAAGGTAGGGTGCAGCTTGTGGAGGCAGCATTGGAACCCCACTTGTGTCTTGCATGCAGTGGCAATAGGTTCATGTTTAGTGGCACCAAGCCTCTGCTCCAGGTCATGAATTTTTTTTTGTTTTCTTAAATAATTTATTGTGAATTATGTGATAGTATACATGGGAGAACATTAGTTTTACATTCATTCTATCGTATATCATCTCATTGCCATGGTTACAATCCCCTCCATGCAATCCTTCCCCTGTGTCCCCCAGGTCTTCAGCACACAGCCGCTCTCCCTCTCTGGGTCTAGAGTCTCCAGCCACTCCATAGCTCCACATCATCATCTCTGGCTCCATTTCAGGCATCACTGCTTCTCTGGGTAGGGTCCCGCTCTCTGCTCTTCTCCCTTGATGGTCCTAGGGACCTCTGCTCCTAGACTGAAAAGTCAGTCACTCCTTTACATTTCCAACCCTCACAGTCAGTCCTGATAACAATTATTCACTATTTATCACAAGAGACCTGTCTGCATTTCATTGCATCAGCCCCGCCTAGTCAGATTGAATACTACTCACTGGAGATTCTACCTTCCTCCAGGCCCTCTGGGTCTAGGTTCCCTCTTGAAAGCTTGTAAGCCAGTCATTTCTTGCCTTTGTAGCCCCCCACCCCCCATTTTGGGTAGCCAATGTCCAAGTTGCCCATCCCTGTCTACTCTGTGTGTGGAGGGGGTGGGAATCCAGGCCATGAATTTTATGAGGTCCAGCTTGCTGTTCTTATTCCCAGTTGTTCTTTAGTCCACCTCTGTGCCTTCTCATCCTACAACTTCATTGTGACTTCAGCTTTGTGCTGGGAGCTTTTTTGTATCAGGCTTATGGAGAGATGGCTACCATGACAGAGACCGAATTTTTGGAAGTTACACACAGACGAGATGAAATGCTTGGGCTGTTGTTGGCTGGGCAGTGCTAAGATTCAGTTTCTGGGGCTCTTTTGGAAACCACATTGGAAAATAGTTTGAGAAAGAGGTGTGTTTCCCTAGTTGGAGACATGCATGTGGACAGGGTGCCCAGTTGGGTAGCTTTCATCCAGGCTTGGAAATCTCAGTTAAAACTTGGCTTGGTCTTTTTGTTATTAAAAAGGTGTATGTGTACGCACACATTCATTCTGTGCTTTTCCTCTTGCTTCAAAATCTCTCAGAGGATAATGTAGCTTTCCCTGTGGTTGGGCAACATTGAAAGCGTGACTGACGAAGGGTATTTTGATTCTGAAAACTTAGCCATAGTCTGGCTGTTTTTGTGCTTGTCAGTTTCTCCTGGGGATTCTTGTATTTGAGCAGCTCACTGCTCGTAGAGCATCTCTTCTGCTGTCCAGTGGCTCCTGCCTTCTGGTGCCCATGTGGAGCCAGAGCACAGTGCACTGGCATTTGTAGGCATGGATTTGGAATTGGATGGATGGATGTGTGGCACCACCATGTTGGAGTGAGGAGGTCTCAACTCAGGCAATGGTGGGCCCCTAAAGGGGCCCGATGACATGTGGGAGAGTGGGGAGGGGCATCTAGAGATATAGAGGTAGGGGCAGGATGGGACCGTGGTACTTTTGAGACACCACTCTGTGAAGGGCAGTGGCTGCTGCATGGCCCTTAGGGAAGATGGCCTGGTGTGTCTGAGTGTCATCAGAGCTGGTACCACTTTGCATAGAACAGGATTTCCTTTGCCACTACTGGCCCTATGGGGAAGGAGAGGCTTAGAAGAAAGCATTGCTGTTTGATTTTTTTAAAAAGGTGAATAAATTGGCACACTATTTCATTTTCATTTACAGAGTTAAATGGACTGTTTTTGGTGAATGGGGCTGTGAGTTTTGACAAATAACCCAGTCGTTTAATCAGCACCACAATCAAGATGCAGGACAGGTTCCATCACTGATACTCCAGATTTTCTCATGTTCCCCGTCTGAGAGTCAAACCTTTCTAGCCGCCTGTAACTCCTGGCAAGCACTGAATTGCTTCCATAGTTTTTGTCATTTCTAGACTGTCAGACCCACATTTAGGGAAAATGCATGTGTGGTCTACCCATGCTGCTTTACTCACCAGGTTCTCTTTAATGCTATGTCATGTTTAACTGTGAGGTTGTATCATAATGTATTCTCTATTCTCAATTGAGAAACATTTGCAATGTTTCCAGTTCTGAGTAAGACAACTACAAATCTGTTCCTGTATCTCTGTGAACATAGGGTTTTTTTTGTTTTTTTTTTAAATGTTTCATTGTGAATTATGTGATAGTTTACATGGGAGAACATAAGTTTTACATTCATCCTATCATATATTGTTTCATTGCCATGGTTGCAATCCCCTCCATGCATCATCAACCAGCCTGCCCCCGGTCATCAGCACACAGCTCCTCTCCCTCTCTGTGTCTAAAGTCCCCAGCTCCTCCATCTCTCCATGTCATTGTCTCTGCCTCCATCTCAGACATCACTGCTTCTCTGGGTAGGGTCCCACTCTCTGTTCTTTTCCCTTGATTGTCCCAGGGACCTCCGCTCCTAGACTGAAAAGTTAATCACTCCCCTCCTTGTTACAAAGCATCTACCTTTACATTTCCAACCCTCACAAGTAGTAGGTATTTATTTCTTGCAAAACCTAGGATGGGATTCCTGGGTTCTATGGGAAATATACTTTTAACTTAAATTGTCACCAGTGCTGCTGTGGGATAATGCACTAGACTGCAAAGTTGGTTGAACCACGAGGTCAGTGGTTCAGATTCACCAGCTGTTCCTCAGAAACTCTACACAGGGTCGCTCTGAGTCAAAACTGATTTGAAGACACTTAATAACAGCGACAACATGTATTATGAGTCTGTGTCTACAGTCTATTCTGGTCCACTAATCTTGATGTCTGTTCCTTCACCAATACTACGTGATAAACATTAGTCTCCTACATTGGTTTTGAAAAAAACAAATATAAATTTGAGGTTTATAAAAAAATCAGTTGGAATTTCTATTTGAATTATATTAATTTGGGGAGAATGGATATCTTAGCAATATTGATTCATAGTTCATGAACATGGTATATCTTTCCATTTATTTAGGTCCTCTAGGATATATTTCGGCGTCCTCGTGAGGTGCTATGGAATAAGTACTAGACTGCTAACCACAGGGTCAGTGGTTGAAACCCTCCAGCTGCTCCTGGTGTCACTATGAGTCAGAATTGACTCGTTGGCATTTAACAACAATAGTTTTAAGCATACAGATCCTGCATACATTTTGTTAGATTTCTATAGTTTAGAAATAGTTGTAGCCAAGCATCCACAGGGAAAGGTGAGAGGTTCAAGCTGGATTAAGAAGAGGACCTGGAACAAGGTGTATCATTACTGGTATCAAGTGGATCTTGGCTAAAATCAGAGATTATCAGCAAATATTTTTCCATGGTTTTCTTGATTACACAAAGGTATTTATTTTGTTATGTGGACCATAACAAATTATGGATGATATTACAAAGAATGGTTATTCCAGAGCACTTACTTGTGCCCATGTGGAACTGTACATAGACCAAGAGGCAATTGTTGAAATAAAGCAAGGGGCTACTGCATGATTTAAAAAGTGTGCAGCTGGGTTGTATTTCATTTTATCCTGATGGTAGTGAGCAAATAATTTGAGAAGCCGGACAATATGAAGAACACCGTGTCAGGATTGGAGTAAGACTCATTTACAATCTTTGATATGTAGCTGACACAATCTTGCTTGCCCAAAATGATGATAAAGTATATACTGATAAAGGTTATGGATTACATCTGAATGAAGAAAATGAAAATTTTCACAACAGGACTCATAAATAGCAACATGATAAATGGTGAAGAAATTGAAGGTGTCAAGGAATTCATTGTACTTGGATACATTTCTGAAAAGCACCTGACCCAAGCCATAGTATTTTCATTTACCTTGTATGCATGTGAAAGTTGGGCAATTGAGAAGAATGAAGAAATGATGCATTCTAATTGTGTTGCTGAAGAATATTGAATATATCATGGACTATAAGAAAAATGGACAAATCAGTCATGAAGGAAGTACAACTAGAATGCTCCTTAGAAGTGAGGATGGCAGATCTTCATCTCGCCTACTTTGATCACATTGTAAGGTGAGGGACCAATCACTAGTGAAGAACATCATGCTTGATAAAATATAGAGAGTAAAAATGAGGAAGACCTTTAATGAGATAGATTGATAATGGTGTCTACAACAATGAGTTCAGTGTGTGGTTTAGGAGCAGATAGTGTTTTACTCTGTTATTTGTAAGGTCGCTTTTGAGTTGGTACCAACTCAATGGCACCGTGCAATAACTACATCTCTAATGGTTTCGTGCTTTTTGGTACTTTTGTGGTTGGTACTGAATTTTTGGTTTCAATTCTGATTGTTCATTGTTCACATATTTCAGAAATGCAGTTTATGTTGGATATTGACCTTGCATCTTCTCCCTTTGCCAAACTCTTTTCTTCAGTTTCTTTGGGTTTTCTACACAAAGGATCATGTTGACTGAGGTATTAATGATGGCTTGACTTCTGTTTTTTTTTAAATGCTTTATTGTGAATTATGTGATAGTTTACATGGGAGGACATAGCTTCACATTGATGCCGTCGTATATTGTTTCCATGCCATGGTTACAATCTCTTCCACACATCATCCATTAACCAAAGGGTATACCCCACAAGCCTGCCCCCTGGTCGTCCGCATACCGCCTCTCTCCTGGTCTGGGTCCAAAGTCTCCAGCTGCTCCATCTTGCCATGTCATCATCTCTACCTTCATCCCTGGCATCACTGCTTCTCTGGGTAGGGTTCCGTTCTCCACTCTTCTCCTTTGATGGTCCCAGGGACCTCTGCTCCTAGACTGCAAAGTTAATCACTCCCCTCCCTTTGCCACAAAACATCTACCTTTACATTTTCAGCCCTTACAATCAGCCCTGATAACAACTATTCGCTATTGTATCGCAAGAGACCTATCCACATCTCCTTTCATCAGCCCTGATTGGGCAGAATGGAAACTACTCAGTGGAGATTCTACCTTGCTCCATGCCCTCTGGATCTAGGTTCCCTCTTGAAAACTTGTGAGCCAGTCACTTCTTGCCTCTGTAGCACCCCCATTCTGGGTAGCCAGTGTCCAAGTTGCCCATCCATGTCCTCTCTGTGTGCGGAAGAGGTGGGAATGATCCTCGCTGTGAATATTTGTTCACTCTTTTGAGCCTACTGCTTCCATAGGTGTATGTCAGGTTCATCAAATTGTATCAGATTATTCTTTTTTCCCTCTTTCTTCTGTTTAAGCTCTGATCATCCAGTCATTGAAGCCAGGTCAAGTGGGTATTATCTGCAAGTGTAGGTGTACTTATGTATGTGCCCTCTCTACTTAACAGCTGGATGCTTCACTCTCCACTCTAGTCCTCTGTGGCTATGTCACTGACTGGTTGATTTCTGTTTTTGAACCTGGATTCCTTTTCTCTTTTTTGCCACCTGTTTGACCACTTTGTTCTATGAGTGTCTTCACCAGACACATGGCATATGTGTCTCAGCTTTGCTGTGTCAGGGAGGATCCTGGGAATTGCTGGGTGTGTAGGCCATTCTTACATGCTCAGCACTGACTCCTGGTCCATAGCCTAAGTGCTGACTGCTAGGTAGCAATTAGGTTTTCACAGATTGATAGAACCAAACATTGCTTATTGTCTGCCTGGTCCACCAAAAATGAAGATTTCAAGGCACAATGTCTAGGTGATTTATGTCTGCAAACAGATCTACCCTGACAGCCTGCAGTGATAACGTGCTTGAGAGTGGAGGCGTGTAATGGAGTTTGTACAAATGGTATGGGGACCTCACAAGGGGGAAGGAGAATCAAACTCAGCGGGTCAGACATGCCTCCCCTTCCAAACTTCTTACCAGTTCTGACACAAGCCATACCTCCTATGGTCTGCTCTACTTTCCTGCTGGGTTCAGTAACCCATTACAGTGGTCACACAGAACTCATAGGCAATACTTAATGATTGTGGGGTTTATTAGGGGAATTAACAGACTACATTTCAGGATTAGAAATAACTCAGGATACAGTCAGGAGCACCTTTGCTCATCTAGGCCTGCAGTCATTCCTTGCTTTCTCTCTCCCTCTCTCTGGTCCTCAGCCTCTCAGCCACGAGGCCTGTTGGTTTCTGCCCTTCTCTGGCAATGTTACAAGGCTCTTTTAGCATTTCTGATAATTGACAAAAAGGCATACATTCTGCCTTAGCCAAAAGTTCTCAGCTCTAGCTTTGTGGGTTGACAAACCTAACTCCTCCAGTTAAATGTCTGGGAGGCAACCGATTCTGAAAGCAAGTCCAAAGGCACTGAACTAAACATGTTGTATGAGCTGGGAAGCCCACTGCTCTATCTTGTTCTCTTGGTTCTGCTGCTGCCGTCCCTCTGCCTCTCCTTTCCTGGATTGAGGAGGTTTAGCATGCAGGAATCTCAGGGTCCAAAGGATGGTCTCCACTCCTGGCTTTTACTCATGGTCTTGAAATCCTCTATCCTGTCATCCAGTGGGATGACAAAACAGACTGATCCCCATATTAGAGTTCCATGCACCCTGTTTGCATGATTGTATCTTGTCATGGTGGCAGTTAACTGGAGGAGCCATATCAAGTAATTTACTGGGGCTGGCCTGAGGATAACAGCCTTGTTGGAAGACAATGGCCAGAGTGCACTTACCAAAATCAGCAGTCCTCTTCAGAAATAGTGCTTTCCTTTCTTTGACACTAACTGAGCAGTGCCTGAGAGCTTAAAGCAGGTTGAGAGGATAGCAACTCTGCCCCTGCAGGCACCTCCCTTCCCAGAGCAGCAGTCTTGTTTGCAATGTCACTCTGTGGAGGACTCAGGTGGATTGGTTTCAGCTCCCTCAGGTGGCCGTGACCTTTGAGGATGTGGTAGACCCAGCAATCTGGTCTCTGTAGACCTACCACAACAGGCCTGGAGGGGCAACTCTGAAGGATGCAGGCTCCTTGAGGTGCTCTCTTGTCTGGTGGGTCCACCTGTTTCATGTCTCATGTAAACTCTAACTGGCATGTTCTTGATAGCAGCTCAGGAGGCTGGTCTCTATGGGGTGGGGCAGCATCTCTTGAGGAGCTCTTCATGAGTGGGCAGTGTTTCCTGAGTGGGATAGATGGCACCTTCCCTTCCCCCGGGGAGAGGTCTCATTTGGTGCTGGAAATGGAGCAGTCATTGTTTGCTTCAGTGCCTCCTGCTGCCTGGTTCTTAGCCCACTGAAGCCATTTCACTCATCTTATGAGCCTTGTGAATTTCTCCAGTAATTTCCCTGGTCATTGTCATACTGAACTTCCCACCCTGCTCCTCTTCTCTCCTCCCATTTCTTCCCCCTACTAGCTAACTTGGTTACCTGTTAACATGTACCCTTCATGTTATTTGGTCAGAGTGATTGGTTTCAGAGCCAGCACGACTTTCTGTCTCTGAAGACTGGAGTCTGGCCAGGCCCTTCTTCCCCATCCTATGCTCTGGTGAGCTGATCTCAGCCGATGGAGGCTCAGCCTGGCTTTCAGAGAACTTGTTTGTTTAAAGTTGTGATTATAACTAACTTAGCTCTCTTTTTTACAATCTCACTTTCCTCTGAACTGTTGATCAGAATTCAGTTCAACAAAGGCCCCCAGCTGGCTGACTGGTTCCAGTTGCTCAGTTCCAGGTGGTGACCCCATGCAGCCCAGCTGCCTGTTGCTCTTTCTAGCATGCCCAGAAACAGCTCACTGTCCACATCACAGAGGAACAGGGAAGAATAGGATGGTGAGGTGCACTGTGTCCTGAACATCTGTCATCTCTCTAGAGGTGGTAGTGATAACAGTGAGCACAGTAAACTTCCGAAGGGGCTGCCAACAGCATGGGAACCATACCAAGAGGCCAGTGTGTGTGGTCTGCAACTCAGGAGCACCTGGCTTTGTTTTGTAGTATTTCAACCACATCAGTATTGAGGACTCGCGGGTCTATGAGCTCACCAGCAAGGCCGGGCTGTTGTCTCCGTATCAGATCCTCCATGAGTGCCTTAAAAGGTGAGTAAGGGTCAGGGAGAGTGAGGAGTTGGAAGCTTCTCTGTGGCTGTTGAACATCCCTATCTGCTGGTATTCTGGCTCGCAGTGGCTGACACACTATACATGTTCCCTACATGTTTGTCCCTCGGTGCATTGACACATTCCGAGAACCGTCCTCTTTGAGAATGTTTTATAAGAAGGGTTGGCATTTTAGGGCTTTTCCAAAGTGGCGCTCCCCAGAAAGAACCATTGCTTTTTCCTCAGTTTATGTCAGCATCTAAGTCATGCTTTATTATTTTTGTTTTTCCTTAAAGAAACCACGGGATGGGTGACACATCCATCAAGTTTGAGGTGGTCCCTGGCAAAAACCAGAAGAGTGAATATGTCATGGCCTGCGGCAAACACACAGTGCGCGGATGGTGTAAGGACACCCCTTTCCCACCTCCTGTCCTGTGGTCTGGGCTTGCTCGCTGAGGACTGCGTGGACTGCCAGCACACATTGTTGGGCTTCTCTAGAAATTGCTTCCTTCTTGGCCTCCTTCCCTTGCACCTCCATGGGTTGGCTCAGTCAATTCCAGGACTGGGCCATATGTAGTGTGTGCCTTGATGATCTTCCTGGAAACCATGCCTACCCACATTGTCAAACTGAATGTGAAACCATTAGGTGGGGCTTAAAGACTGACTGTCTTTTGTATTCCCTACATTTCTAGTAACTGGAGACCTTGCTGGACCGTGGTCTCCTGATCACTTGACATTGTGGGGGTGGTAGAGGGGCCTCCTTAGCTATGTGACCTTGGCCATGTCCCTTGGCCTCTCAGACTCCAGTTGGCTACTTTACAAAATGGGATGGGGGTGGTGCGAGGCAGGGGCCTTGAACTCGGTGAGACAGGGCTGTCTGGTGGGCTCCTCCGTTTCCCTTCTCCTGTAGCACATGCACTCCTTGGGCAGAGAGGGGTAGAGACTACTCCTGTCTTGCCAGATGAGGCTGTTAACAACTGCACACCTTTACAGCCTATCTCTTTTCTCTTCATAGGTAAGAATAAGAGAGTTGGCAAACAACTAGCCTCCCAAAAGATTCTACAACTGCTGCATCCCCATGTGAAAAACTGGGGGTCTTTATTGCGCATGTATGGCCGTGAGAGCAGCAAGATGGTCAAACAGGTAATGATGCTCCTTCAGAGTCTGGGCAGCTGGCTAGTCTCTGTGTCGCATTCTTCTTTTCCTGCCTTGGAGCCTGAGTCTATTTTTTTGGTGTCCAGAAGACAAATTGGGGGTTCTTGCTGTGTATGTGCACGCTGTGTTTGTGTGTGGTATGTGTGTAGGGAAACTGTGCTTTCCCAGGTGCAGGGATATGACCCCGGCCTGCCCTGTGGCTGTGCTGTGGGGCTGCAGGCAGGAGATTCTGATTGTAAGTGCCCTCCTTCCTGCTTGGAGGCAAGAGGGGGACCTCAGGACCTTGCTGGAAATGGCCATCCTTTGGCTTATGTGAGTGCATCTATCTCTGCCCCAAAGATGGCTTGGGCACAAGGGAGACTCCTATGGTGACAGGTACCATTTCACCTTTGATTAAAGACCACTGTGTTTCATCTGCGCAGTTTTTACAGTTTTTGTCAAAATTTCAAAAATTTAATATCCTTAGGTTGGTGCTTTCTTGTGGATGGAGGTCAGTAATGAGAGGGGACTGTTTACATTTTCATCCTAATATTTATAGAAACCACTTGGGTTATTGGCATCCCAGGAAGTGGTGGGTAGTAGATCTGTGGGTGGTTACTGTTAAGTGCCATCTAGTCAGTTCTGACTTGTACCAACTCTGTAGTTTCCAAGGAGCAGCTAATGGGTTTGAATTGCTGACCTTATGGTTCAGAGTCCATTGCTGATCATACAGCACCACACCAGGAGTCCTAGATCTGTGGGGGAGGTGTGCAAAGATCAAGGATTGCATCTGATCCGTAGTCTCCTGGGCCTTTGACTTCAGAGCAGGCAGCCAAGGGAATGGCTGTGCTTCCCTTGGGTCCCAGACGACTGGGTTTATGCTATCATAGAAGCATTGTGAGCCCTGAGCAAGGCATGGCAAGGGAGCACCCACTGTGGCCACCAGGGTGCTTTCAGAAACTCTAGATACCTTTTGCATCAGAAATTCCATTTACATTTGTTTCCAACTTGGGTGAAGCTAAATGTTGGGATATGATTGAAGTAAACGAAAGCCTCCTCTGGGCCACTGGGAAGCTCCACTGAGGTGAGAGCTGGAGGAATCCCAGTGCAGGCTCACAAAGAAACCCAATACAGTGGAGTTGATTCCTACTCTTAGTAACCCTAGAGGACAGAGTAGAGCTCTGGATAGCGGAGACTCAGTCTTTATGGGAGCAGGCGGTCTCCTCTTTCTCAAGGTCAGCTGGTGGGTTTGAACTGCTGACCTTGAGCTTAGCAGCCCAATGCTTAACCAATCATGCTACCACACCTCTGTTGGATGGTAGGTAGAGCTCTGGCCTCCTATGACACAGAAATTTCCTTCAAGAGAACAACTTGATCCTTGTCTACAAGTAATAGCAGGTGCTGAAATGCTCAGTTTCTTGGGCCTGGCTGGCTCCTGGCTGGCCCCCAGTGCTGGATGTTCCCCTCTTTGGTATGGCTGGGCTCCAGATTTTCCAGCTGAAGGCACTGTAGGTACAGCATTGACAAGCTTTGCTCAACCCACAGAGCCACTTGTGAAAATTTTTAGAGACTGAGGGTTCTGCCACCCTGCTCAGCTTGAGTAGGACTGGAGGCAGCTGGGTGTCAGGACACCTGTGGCTTTCCGAAGCCCACCAAGAATTATGGCAGAAGTGGTGTGGTGGAAAAACCCATCCTTACCATCCCCAAAGTGAGTGTTGATGGTGGTGTTGGTGGTCATGTGCCTCACTGGCTGGCAACAGGGTAGGCCCACACATGCAGGCCGGTGGACAGCCCTCTGGGCCCGAGAGTGAGTCCTGTGTGCGCTTCCCAGGAGACGTCTGACAAAAGCGTGATTGAACTCCAGCAGTACGCCAAGAAGAACAAGCCCAACCTGCACATCCTGAACAAGCTCCAGGAAGAAATGAAGAAGCTGGCTGAGGAGAGGGTGAGCAGGTGCTAGGGCTCAAGCCCACCTATCTGCCTTAGCCTGGCCTCCTCCTAATGGGTAACCAGCACCATTGGGCTTCAGGAGTCCCTCGCTGCAGGATCCTCCTTACCTGCCTCCACTTCTTTGTCTTCTCTGACGAAAGTGGAACACCTAGTGCAGGTGGCAACTGGGGAGGGAAATTGGGTACCAAAGATTGTATCACTGCTTCCTCATGCTCTCTTTAGGGAGCCCTCAGCCCTTCCCAGTGAAATAGGCTTTTCCTTGAGCCTGAGTCTCTTTAATATAAAACCTTTCTACTTTTAGTTAATTTAGGAAGCTGGCCGCTCTACCTTACAGTCATGTGTAGGCCACTTTGGGGCACCAAAGTTTGAGGGTGGGGCAGCACCAGTGCCAGGTTATTACAGATATCGCAACAGGCCTTATAGACAGGGAGGGCCTGAGGCTAGCAAAGGGACTTGGGGACCTTGTCTTTTACTTCTCTCTCTGCCTTGGCCCTTCTCTGCAGCTGCCCTCTCACCCTTCCACATGTCCTTCCCACCCTTCCACATGTCCCCTTCCTGAGTTCCTTGCCCTTTGCCCACTTGCCACCAGCCCGCCTGTCTGTTCTTCCAGGAGGAGACGCGGAAGAAGCCCAAGATGACGATTGTGGCATCTGCCCAGCCTGGCAGCGAGCCCCTGTGCACCGTGGATGTGTGAAGGGTACCTGGTGGAGCCGTGGGGGCACTGCTTCTGTCAGTTACCCCTCCCTGTGACCTCCAGCCTCAGCTCCCCCATACGGCCATCTTGTCCAAAGACCAGATCCAGAAGGGTGGTGGCCATGGTCACACAGGACATATGACAAGCAAGCACTTTCTCCTTGAAAGGTGTTCACAGGTCTGAACAGACTCATGTTTCAGGACCAACTTCAAGAGTTTCCATTCAGACAGGAGGTGATCTATTATAGAGACACAGTTGAGTCCTCATGTGGACCTACTCCCAGTTGTGAAGGTTTCATAGTACATCATATGCACTGACAAGAAATGACACCGAAGTGAGAGATGCCATGAGAAAGTGATAGCATGTTCTGTGAGCTGTGGCTGCTGGTGCTGCCCAGGGCTCCCACAGTATCCTCCCTCCACCCCAGAAGCCTGGGTAGAAGGCACGCTTGAGTATCTTGTCTTTACCTTGCCTCTGTCACCCTTTGCCCTGAAAAACCGATTGTCACAACACTTACTAGAGTGGATGAGTTCAGACCTTTCTGATTGATTGTGGTGGCACCAGGAATTATTTTAGAGGTTGCCACTGGACTGTTTCCTTTTCCTAATGAAGTCTTAATGCCCTGAAATCACAGCTTCATAGACCCCGAGGCTCCCCTGGCCTCTGGCAAGTTTTTACTAATGTCTTTTGCACAGTCCTATCTGTCTGTCCACCTGTTGGTTTTTAAAGCCTTTATGATGTTTTAGCATTTGGGAAAGGATCGTTTGTGGTGAGTAGTATGTAGATTTGGAATCATGTAGCACATACACACAGAATGAAGGCATTTTAGCAAATTGACTTGTCTGCCAAGTGGAATTGAGGACCTTTCGTGCAGTCCATCAGTAACCTGCAAACTGATCTCTTCCAGAGGCTCAGAGACCAGCTGGCTCCACTGTCTGCTTGCCAGGTGGCACTGGACGACAGGTGTGGTGGGGTGAAATTATGGGTATATGTCTGTGTTTGCACGCAGGGCCCTGGGCTTGTCTCCTGCAGGCAAAGGTGCCCAGCCATCAGCTCCCTCACCAGTTTTGGGTGATTTGCTGTACCTTCAGAGGGTGCCAGAGCAGGAGCCTTGGATCTAGCTGCATCTTCCTGTGATTAGGGTATTCCTGTCCATGGTGTATTTTGGGAAATCACAATGACTGGGCAACCCTCCCCACTTTTTTTTTTTTTAAAAAGGTTTTTATTGTTGATTGAAAGTTTACAGGGCAGATCACTAGTTTTACATTCAACAAACCATATACCTTGTTTCATTACAATGATTATAATCCCCTCAGTGTACCATCAGTTAACAGTATTTCTATTCACTTTAGCTCTTTCTCTTTTAAACACTCAGGCATATATAATTTATACCACCAAAGGGCACATTCTGCAAGTTAGCCTCCTGGCTACCACCTCTTAATCCCTCTCTTTCCATGAATTTAGAGTACTCAGCTGCTCCCTCTCTGGTGTCACTGCTTCTCTGCTTGCATTCCACTTGATGATCTTAGGGTCCTTTGTTTCTGGACTATAAGATTAACTACTCCTCAGTTTTGTTACAACACTTCACAATTAGTCATAACAACTACTCTTGAATCATATGAATCTTATCTCCATCTCTTTTAACCAAACCCATCTAGACAAGATGAAAACTATTCAGTGGGGACTTTTTCTTCCACACTTTTAAACGCCCCCTTGAAACCTTTTTGCCTTTATCACCCCCTTATTTTAGGTAGCCCAGTCATTTTCGTAACTGAGGATGGCTTCTGTGGTAGCCTCTTAAAATCTCCCAAATCAAGTTGCTGTAATTACACAATTTTGTGTTGCCTGTCTTCAGCTGTGAAAAATAATTTGACTGTTGTCCCTGAGAACAACCAGATGAGTTGTAGGGAACCAAAGCTTTGAGTTTCTCCCCAGACAGACCCACACAGTGAAGCTGCCCCTATTCCTGAGGCTGTTGTGTGAACACAGGCTGAACTGCAATGTCTGTGGGTAGTCAGAGCCACAAGAGTGCAGCACAGCTATGACGGTCAGCCTGAGCATCTGAATTCATCCAGCATGAAACTGCTGTTAGTTCTTTCCTCAGATCAGATTGGGAAGCTTCAACTGGCTTCAGGATGGATGGGGTGCCTGCTCTCAACAGCATGCTGACAAGGTCCTGGTGGCTGGGGCAATTGCTAATCTCCCAGAAATGAGGTTTAAGAGGAAACCTGGACTGCAGGGAAAGCAGAGTCAACCTCTTGCTCCTTGTTCTCTGTACTATGAAGCTTGCTTTAAAGCATAAAACCTGGTATTTCACCCCAAACAAGTATACTTCTGTGATGGATCCTAGATTGTGAGGGTGCTAAGGAACACTGCCCTGGTAAAAAATGCCCAAGTCACACTTGCTCAAGGACTTAAACAGCTTTATGTATGGGCCAGGACTGGGCCCTATCCTTCCAGTTTCTGGGATGGGCTCCTGGCAGGCAAGACATGCACTGCCTCCTTGCACCTTCTTGCAGAAACAGTCTTTGGTTCTGCTAGTCTGAATTGCCAAAAGAAATCTATGAAGTGGGGGGCCCAGTTTCCTTGGTTGTGCCATCTGGGAAACCTGGGGGTGGTGGGGAGGATAGGGGCAGGGTTGGAGGATCCAGAGCCTCTGCACCATTGGGTTGCTCCACCCTCTCAAACAAGATGAGCATCTCACAGTGTGGGGTCTGTGGAAACAGGTCGACGGCCACTGCCTTGACTGGCCGGAATGGGCTGCCTTTCACGCGGTTGGAAGGGGCCCTGCAGAGGCTGTGACAGGAAGGGTCAGAGGCTTGTGGGTCTAGCCCAGGGGCTCTTTGGGAGGGGAAGGACCCTGGCCCACCCCCATGCTCACTTACTCCACAAAGTTGCCCATGGCTGCCCGGGGGTTGCAGGAGACATACAGAAGCCGCTTCAGGTTTGCTGCTCTGCGGATGGCCAGGATCACCTTGGAATCTGGGGATGGGCAGGTGGTAGCCGGGTCACTTTAGGGAAGCTAGGGGACTTGGAGGGTAGGTGTCTGATCGTTACCCTTTACCCACCAAAACAAAAGGCACTCACGTAGACCAGCACGAGGGGGGTCCAGGATGGCCACAAGCTGTTGGGAGGCCAGTCTGCTCACCAGACTGGGTACCAGATCCTCTGCCCTCCCACAATGGAACTCTATATTGCTCAGCTCTGGTGGACGACATGGCAGCTCCATTAGAATCCAGAATGTCCTGTGTGCTCCCGTGCACCCCCAAGGGCTCACAGGCGCACAAGGGTCTATGGGAAAGTCACTGCCCCCTTAGCAAGGACATGGTGACTGGTGCAGTGGGTTACCGTATGATTGGGCTCTCAGGCCCTGACAGATCTGCTCACCATTCATGCGGGCATTGACCCGGGCATCCTCCACAGCCTCCTGACAGAGCTCAATCCCAACAACCTTCTTCACCTTCTGAAATGGCAAAAGAGAAGATCCATAGCTCCTACCCTACTATGCTTCCCAAGACAGAAACTGATGTAGGAGTGGGAGAGAATCAGGGGTCTTAGACAATGAACTTGGTTGAGCCTTTATGTCAGGCTCCAGCAGGGGCAGTTAATAACAAGTGAGTGGAGTGGGGAGGGCTCACCCGGGCCAGGGCCAGGCCAATGGTACCGGTACCACAGCATACGTCCAGCACCGTGCTCTCTGCGTCTAGCTGGGCCCAATCTTGGATGACAGTGTAGAGCACCTCAGCTGCTGGGGTGTTCACCTGGAGGGGACCAAAGACACCAAGACATCAGAGTGGCTCTGCTCCCTTGGGTCCTATGTGTCTCCCAGTCCTTGTCCTCAGCATTGATATTCTTCAGTTCTCTCCTGCCCCCCTCCACTGCCCCCACCTCTGATTGCCAGGCCACACTAGCCTACCCTGCTATCCACACAATGGGTCACCTCACTTTATGCTCTGGCTTTACCCTCCCTCCTACATTTCTAAGGCGCCTTACCTGAGTGTCAAGCTTGGGTCTTCTCCATCCAAGCACATGGCACCCTGGAGGCCCTGGCCTCACTCCCACTCACATCTGTACCCCACATTTAGTCTCCAGCAGCCCCTGCCAGTTCTATCTATACAACAGGTTGCTGGACACCTCCTCACTTGTCCTTTACCTCCTGCCAGGGCCTCTCTGTGCTTCTGACCTTAGCCCCCTTCGGGCAGCAGTGAGATGGAGCCTTCAATGGCATCACGCTGGTCCCTGAGGCCACCAAAGCCTCAATCCCCTGCACCCAGGAAACCTCCTGAAAGGGTGAAGTGTGCTGGCGAGGGAGGGCTGTTCCTCATTTTCCCCACAATAGAAGGCATGTACTTGTACTTCAACTAGCATGGAGTCAACTCCACTTCATGGCAACCCCATGCATGTCACAGTAGAATTGTGTTCTACTGGGTTCTCCATGGAGTACATGAAGTAAATTCCCCGGCCTGCCTGCTAAGGAGCCTCGGTGGATCTGAACCTCCAAAGTATAAATGGCTGCCTGCCTGCCTGCCTTCCTCACAGCCTGTGCCCTGCAGCTCCCTTGCTTGGATGCACTTCCGAAGACCTCTACAAGGCTAACCTCTTATGACTGCCCTGTGCTATCCCCAGACTAAGTTGGAGCCACTTCACCTGCATCATGTCCCCTGGACTACCTGGAAGAAGGCATGAGGTGAGATCCGGAAGGTCAAGCCCAGCAGGTCCTCATGGATGCACCGGTCCCCAGCCACATGTTCCAGTGGCAGGCTGTCCTGGCTGGGAGTCTTCCTGGGGAGGGTATTAGCAGGCCTGTCAGCATCACTAGGCCTTATGGGGGCCCAGCTCATCTCCAACCCAGGCTTCTCACCTCTGTCCCTCCTCCACAAAGTACAGACAGGTGACGCCGCTAGTCTTTCCCGGCCCTTCTGTGAAATGCTGTGCGAGGGAGGTCTTGAGCCCCGCCAGCTCCTCTTGGCTCAGTTTCTGAAGTTTTGGCAGAGAAAGTCTCATGAGATAGGGCCGCTGCCCACCTAGTCTGGGTGCATCCTAGGGATGGATGGACCCAGGAAGCTCCCTCCCCATGGTAGGGCCGTTCCCCATAGTACCTGGGGGTGGAAGTAAGCAATGGCCATGGCCTGGCCACGGCGGCTGGTGCGTACAGTGAGCTGCTTCCAGTAGCCCTCATACGTCTCTGGGTCATATGCAGAATATGGGGTGGACCTGCAGAAATCAAGCAGGCCTTGAGCCAGTATGTGGTCCCTGGTATCTACTCATCAAGAACAGGAAAGGACTCTACACTACTCATCTTCAGTCATCCCGGAAACTGCACCACCCCCCAACAGGGCAGGATCCTCACCTCACCAGCCCATCCCTAAGTCCTTACCGTATGAACTCCTGGAAGGCCCTAACCACCTGCTTAGTGGCCTCGGGGATGTGCACGGTGTCAAAGGGGGCTGCCACGGCACACGTCCCGCCTTTGTACCTGCCCAGTCGGCAGCCAACGGTATTGTCCTCCCCATCTACGCCGGTGCCAACCAAAAACTCACACTTGTTACGATACTCCGTCTGCAGGGGATGGGGTCAAGGGAGCAGGAGAGGGACAGAAAGAGATGCATCTGACCTCACTCTGACTGTCCAGCACTTGTCAATGATGGGGTCACAGCAGCAAGAGGGACACGATGAGCTTGGG
This sequence comes from Chrysochloris asiatica, assembly GCF_000296735.1. Classification (NCBI taxonomy): domain Eukaryota; kingdom Metazoa; phylum Chordata; class Mammalia; order Afrosoricida; family Chrysochloridae; genus Chrysochloris; species Chrysochloris asiatica. The sequence goes on along the minus strand of NW_006408858.1, from coordinate 1,690,395 downwards.
GAAGAAACGCAAAGCCAGGAAGAGGCTGGGACAAACAAGAGGAGACTTTTCCAGCACACAGGAAGAACTGGCCTGACCTGTAGGGGTGACGGTCTGACCCCCTCCAGTGGGCAGCAGGCCTTGTTGTGCTTGTGCCTTTGTGTGAGCAGCCACGGCAACAGGGCGCGGTTAGTGCTCCCAATTTCCCTGTGTGATGAGGTCAAGTTGCAGTTAGGACTCAGTCAGCTGGCTACCACCCAGCCCAGGGACCTGTGCAGCTTCCTGAGGACCTCACTGTCCCCTATGATAACACTTCACTCCGTGCAAGAACCCCGTGGTGTATCCTGCACCCTGCACAGCACTCAGGGCAGCCCCTAGGCTACTCACTTGGCGAGCCTTTGCAGCACCTGCTCACACTCCAGCCGCTTCTGCTCCAGCTGCTCAGCATAAGGCACGGTCCAAAGAGGGGTCACCACGTCAGCGACGTGCGTGACCGGTGGCGGCTCACCCTCAGCCTCGCGCCGCCGCTTCTTGGCCATGGGATCGGCTTTGGGCCTTGCCAGGCGCACACTGAGCGGGCGGCCCTTCCATAAGGCTCCATGTAGCACTCGCAGTGCTTTGTCCCGCTCAGCCGCGCTACGGAATGTCACAAAGGCGCAAGGTGGCTGGCCGAAGAGCTTGGTCTTATGGGGCTGAAGGCCAAAGCGGCCCAGGAAACGGCGGACGTCGCTGAAACTGGCATGGCGAGGCACATTCTGCAGCTCCAGCTTGAAGATCTCAGATGTGAAAAGGTCTTCCCTGATGTAACCGTAGAGGCCAGGTTCCGGCCCCGGCCCCGGCCCTACAGGAGCCCCAGCCCCTTTCTCCTCCTCCTCCTGGGGGGCCGAGGCCACGGGGCTGCCCTGCGCGCTGCTGCCGCCCTGGCTGCAGCCCTCCATGGGCTCTAGGTCCTGGGCAGAGAAAGGCAGGAGCTGGGCTGAAGGTCTGACTCTGGGATGCCCACCTACAAGTTTCTAAACTCATCCCTCCACAGTGCACACTGCACTCTGCTCTTAACTCCATCCCCAGCTCCGTCCGCCCCCAGCCCCATTTCACCTGCTTTTCCAGCCCCACCTGAGGCTCCCTATACTTTACTTGGTTGTCAAGCGTGTCACTCATCGTCCGTTCCCACGTGGGCCACTTCTCCGCCCTGCTTCGGGCTAGCGACACCGCAGGCGGGGAGGGGACTCGAACCCTCACCACTCAGATCCGGGTCTCCGGCCTGGGTCTGCACCGACCGCCCGCCAGGGGCTCGCGCCGGCCTATTTCCTTCACTGGCCCGCCCCCGCCCGGCCACCCGCGAGAACCGCCGCCACCGTTGCGCGTCTCTATGGTCCTGGCTTCCGTAGACGTCATCACCACGCGTCCGCTCAGACCCCTCCCCTTCGGTCGGCTTCGCCTGTGCGAAGGGTGTGCGCCGCAGAGCGGAAATGAACGCAGGGACCGTCGGGAGTGCGCATTCTCGAGGCGAGCACGCGCTGCGCGCGTTTTGGCGGGAAGCGCGGGGTAGGCCGGACAATAAGTGTCCGCTGCCGGAGTCAATAAAGCTGCACGGGTTTTGAATAGCGGCGCGTTTCCCGCCGCCGGGGTCAGGGGTCGGGGTTCGGGTCGTGGGGCGGAGTGAAAAGCGGGCGGGCGGGAGGTACCAGCGCCAGACGCTGAGGGAAGGAGCCACGACCAGCAGCTAAGAGGCCACGGAGCCAGCGACGACCGCACCAGTCGAGCTGCTGCCGCCGCCGTCACTGCCGCCGCGCCCCCATGGCGGCCGCCAAGGTGGGGCTGTACCCGGGCGGGGCCGTGGCGAAGGGGACGGAGGGGCCGGGGTCGCTATCGATGGCCACGTGGGCGGTCCCGCGCTGTTCTCGCCAACCCCTGTCGGCCTGAGGCCACGGGGCCTGTAGAGCCTACAACGCGCGGGGCCTCTGGGGCGCGGATGGGGACTGCGGAGAACGCGGCCTGGAGGCCCCGAGTGCGCAGGCCCCGGGGGCTTTGGGGGCCCCTGCGTGACCTTGGGGCGGCCCATATGCGGGCGGGGCGTCTGCCATCACCCAACGGAGCGGCCCCACTTGCCGAGGACTTGGGCCGGGCCTTCGATTTTCTACGGCTCGGCCCACTTGCAGGGCCCACGACCGTGCTTCCGTCTCTTATGTCGCCCACACAGCACTTCATTCATTCTGTCCTTCTGCCTGACCCCATCCACCCATCGCAGGTCTCTGCTGGCAAAAGCTCGCAGTTCATCTAGGTACTCTGGGCCTTGGATGAGGCGGCTTTGTTGTCGCCCGTGTCTGCTTGGGTGAGCTGGCCGAAGTCGAGCCAGTATAAAGTAGTTTAAAGATACTTTCTTTTCCGGTTTGAGTCTGGTAGTGCAGTCTGGGTGTTTCTTACAGATTTGTAGCTCGCCAAGTCACGTGTTCTGCAAAGCCCGAGCCAAAAACACGAATCCTTTGTGCCCTATTGAACCCGTTATGATTTGTATTTTGCAGTATCTTCCGCTCCCCATGGGAAGAGGTCCATTTGTGGTTCAATTTTGAGAAGCACTAAAAGAAAAAATTTGACGTAGAGTTGTTTCTGACTCAAGGCGACTTCATGTGTGTCAGGGTAGGAGTAGAACTCTGCTTTATTGAGTTATTGACTGGAGATGTAGATTGCCAGGCCTTTTTTCCGAGGCTACTTCCTCTGGGTGGATTTGAATTGCCAACCTTTATGTCATCTGCTCCTTGATAATAGGGTCGCTATGAATCAGAACTGACTCGATGGCACTATACTAACAACAACTTTAGCACTAGAGTGCTTAATTGTGTCGCTCAACTGACTTAATTCACAAGGGTAAATTAAAAGTGTTGCTGCTGGAGTTGTAGCTTTTGCATAGGTTTATTCCAAACAAAATGTGTTTAAACATGTCACTACAATCAGTGGATGGCTATAAACAAGTTCTGTGGGTTAGCCATTCAAACCCCATTTGCCACTCCAAGTGAAAAAGATGAGGCTGTTTACTCCCATAAAGATTTGCTGTCTTGGAATTCCAGTGTAGGGTTGCTATTAGTCGGAATCAACTCGATAATATTGGGTTTGGGCGCTTTTGGTGGTGGCACACCACAACAACCACCATGGTGTCATTTGTTGTTGTTAAATGCAAATGCTGTCAAGTCGATTCCAACCCATAGTGACCCACCCTGTACGTGGTTTCCGAGGCTGTAAATCTTTACGGGAGCAGAAAGCCTCATCTTTCTCCCATGGAGCGGCTGGTAGTTTCGAACCGCTGAACTTAAGGTTCGCAGCCCGATTAACCACTATGCTACCACAGCTCCTTCCTTATGGTGTCATTAGGAAAAGAAAAAAAAGGTCCAGTCAAAACTGTGGCTTCCAGGGGGGGGTGGATCTGCTGGATAAGTTCAAGTCAAGGCAGAGAGATCAGCTCAGAAGGTCATGGCAACTTTTCTTGAGATTCCAAAGGGGTCACCTTGATAGATTTTCTTGAAGGACACAGGATGCTCACGAGGGCACGTTAAATTTTTTGAAAACTGCATTGGTGAGGAAAAGGCCAGGAAGGTTGTGCCAAGAATTTTTTTTTTCCCCCGTCATAACAGTATGCTTGCCTTACAATTTTCTTGGAAAACATTACCCCGTCCACCCTACGGCTCTGATCTTGCCCATCAGTTTCCTTTTTGTTCCTACAACCCTAAGAGCATTTCAAAGGAACATGATTTGAGTCCCTCAAGGATGCCTAAACTGCCATTCGACATGGTGTAAATGGAGCGCAGAAATATTTGGGGGAAGTGGTGGAAGACCTGTTGTTAAGTGATTTTGAGTGAATTCTGACTCATAGTGTCTCTGTATAGGGTTTTCCAGAAGTGACTGGTGGGTTTGAACTGGATATCTTATAGTTAGCAATCTGGTGCTTATCACACAATGTCACGTTATCAGCTTAGTCAACAGATATATTGAGAAACAACTATAGTTTCATATTTTAATGTTTTTTAATAACGGTTTCTTATGACTTGTTCACATGCATGACACTTTAGACATGTCATCAGGTGGGACCAGTCCCTAGAGAAGTATGTCATGCTTGGTAAAGTGGAAGGTCGTTAAAAAAGAGGAAGGCTTTCAATGAGTTGCAATAATGGACTCAAACATAACAGGACTAGGTAGTTTCACTCTGTTGTATATGGGGAGGATTGCTATGAGTTGCCACCTAAGAACAGCAGAATAATCTTGATTTTTTTTTTTTTTCCTCAGTAACACCAGGGTTACCTATGCAGATGATAAACCATCTGATTTGCATCTCCACTCCCACAGTGCTAGCCCAAAAACACTCTGCTGACTGCACCACAAAAGTTGAGCTTGCTTCATATTTTGTTCCCCCTTCCTTCCTCTGCACAATATCTTTTTTGACTTATCACCTTGGTTTTCTAAGGCAAGGTAAAATTGCTGGCAGCTCTGAATTACATGTAAGTAGCATCTGCTTTTTTTACCTTTTAGAGGAAAAAGGCCAACTTTTATGACATGTTCTGGTTCCTTGCTTTCTTGTCCAGTAAGAGCATGAGCATGAATAGTTTCAGTTTATAAAGAACTCAAAGGTTTCCTTTTGGCTCTGAGAGTGACACGCTTATTGATGCCCTCTTTAATCTGCCCTTGCGTCCTGTAATCCTTGCACAACCTGTATTGTACAGATAGGAAACTAAGGTTCAGAGGGATGAGTGGGCTTTGCCCAGCCACTCACTTAGTAAGTGGGTGGCCATGATTTAGGTGTCCCAGTCAAGTCGGCCCACCACGGGGTTGATGCTTGTGTACCTGAGGAGGGGGCTGAAATCCAGTGCCTTGCTCTGAGAAGAAAGGAGCTTCAAACCATTGGTGGAAAAATCAGGTTCTTTTATCATTTATTTTTCCACAAACTTTTTAAAGTTACCTCTTACACTCACCTGGTGATTCTGTGGCGCTGGGCCTTCAATGCAAACTTTTCTTGGTGTAAAAGGCTGTGGGCTTCAATTCCTACTTTGCGTGTCCTCATGGGTGCACACTGTTGGCGCAGGTGAGCCAGCAGAGTCACCTCTGTGTACCCTCCCCAGGATTCTCACGAGGATCGGGACACCACCGAAAACGTAGACGAGTCCAATCATGACCCCCAGTTTGAGCCGATAGTGTCCCTTCCTGAACAAGAAATTAAAACGCTGGAGGAAGATGAAGAGGAACTTTTTAAAATGTAAGTTGGAAATAATTTAAATCAGCTGATATTTCCTTGTTGGTTGTTGGTAAGTGCAATCAAGTCAGTTCCAACTCAGCGATCCTGTATAAGGTGTCCAAGGAGTAGCTGATAAGTTTGAACCACCAGCCTTACAGTTCAACTGCCCTTGTAGTCCAGTGCTTATCCTACAGTGCCACACTAGGACACCAATACATTGCCTTAGAAAAAGATATGTTTGTTGTTAAGTGCCATCTAGTAGGTTCTGACCCATAGCGATCCTGTATAGGGTTTCTGAGGAGCGTCTGGTGAACTTGAACCACCCACCTTACAGTTCAAACTGACCACAGCACCACACTAGGGTAAGGTTATACCCATGATACTTTACAAGTGTCAAGCACCTTTCGTTGGACCTCTAAGGTGTTTGAAATGAGCCTGGTGGCTCATCCGTCACTACTGCTCCATCCACTGAGGCTTGGCTCCCCATCTCCCCTCCCTTTGAGGAATGTGGACCCCTTTGGCACTCAGAAGATTATGAATTCCTGAGTGAAAATAATGTTTTCAGCAGTACAGAGTAATGCCTGGAGTATAAAGGAGGTGGGTGGGGATGCTGGAATACAGTCCAGATTCCATTTTGAAAATCATGGTGCGAGTGCTCCTTGGTGGTCCTTCTATGAAAAGCCTCAGTGATAGGTGTGATTTTGAAGAAAACGGCAGACACAGACTGCTGCACCTGTGACCCGCATTCAGAACTGCGGGAGCCTTAGACACAGTTACACATTGCTGAAAGTAAGGTGTAGTCTTTTCCTTTCCAGTTGATGGAACCTCCCTACAAGTCTTCTGTAGGGATATTCCCCCCAAGTGTGGGATCCCTGATTGCTTGGCTGTGGGGTGAGGAAAAAGCAGAGATAATCACCACTGTGTGACACACTCTCCCCCCCACCCCTCCCCACAGGCCAGGAAAGGGGAGCACTCATGCTCCTTTGTCTCTGAGGGTGGTGGGTATCCCCCCGAAAAGACACAGGTCTGCTGAGGCTATGCCCTGCCCAGAAATACCACCACAGTTTCTGGAGGTGACTTCATGGGTGCAGACCTTCCTGTGGGAAGTGAGGCCAGCACATTAGGCTGTCATACTTTGGCCCTCACTCTGCTAAAGCTCACAGGAGCATCTTGTTCTGAGACCTTGGGAGGACACAACAAACAAAGCCCCAAACCCACTTTCGTCAAATCAGTTCTGAGTTCCAGAAACCCTGTAGGACAGAGTAGAACTGCCTCATAGGGTTTCCAAGATGGTAAATGTTGGCAGCAACAGACAGCCTCATCTTTCTCCTGCAAAGCAGCTCATGGGTTCACACCACTGACCTTTTAGGCTAGGGCTCCCGTAATAGAATTGATGTACGTGGGTTAGGCGGTACTTTGGAGCAGAGTTTGCTGCCCTGTGCCCAGAAGCCGTAACAGAAACAAGAAAAGCAGACTTGTGGGACCATAAGGGGCAGTGGTGGTATGGTGAGCAGGGTAGGGAGGGAGTTGGTGAGCCCCAAGGCCTGGGCTCCTGCCAGGACCTTTTGAGCTGTGTGGAACTAGGGGCTCGTTTGGATAAAAAAGGTATGTGGTAGTGTGAGAGGGTGCTTGGGGTCAGGAAAGCTGGATATTGGCGCCAGAGTCTGGTTGACTCAGCAGAGGCCAGCGGGTGGCCCCTTCTCTGGGTGGGCTAGGTGACATGCAGGCAGCATCTAGTGATTGAGGCTGGCCATACATGAACTCAGCCTCTGCCTGCCTGCCTCCTTACCACGTCCCTGTGGCCATCTGCCGAGAGGAGTGCTCACCCTGCTGCACCTGCTTTTAAATGGAGACACCCATGCGCTCAGGGTAGCCACAGTGCCCACCTTGAGCTGTTGTCCTTGGTGTGAAAGGTCAAGCATGTGACTGTTGGAAAGAATGTTTCATTTGTATAATTGAGCTTTTCTTTATTATTGTAAAACTAAACCATTTTGAATTGTGTTGAGCTGTGAGCTGTCGTCCACTCTTCATATTTTGAACCTCTTATCTCCTAATTACGGGGGGGGGGGGTGTTTGTTGACATAAGAAAGGTCCACACTGTACAAAAAACACATATTCTTTGTAGGAATAATTAGAAACTTCGTCTTATAATTCCTTTGTTCATCAGTGAGTGTATCTAAGCTCTCATGTAATGATTTCTCTCAAAGGCGGGCAAAGTTATACCGTTTTGCCTCAGAAAATGATCTCCCCGAGTGGAAGGAGAGAGGCACCGGCGACGTGAAGCTCCTGAGGCATAAGGAGAAGGGGAGCATCCGCCTTCTCATGCGTAGGGACAAGACACTGAAGATATGCGCCAACCACTACAGTAAGTCCTGGGGCTCCTCTGGCCATGTGGTATCAGACAGGAACCGGAAGCGCTTATCTTGGGAGGGAGTGAGGGGGGCATGTTTGTGGTGTGTTTTCTGAGTCTAAATAGGAAAGGAGGTTTTTAGAGTGGCCTCTGAGCTGAGAGCATGCCTACCACAGGGCTAAAAAACAGGACTGGGGCCAGCAAGACAACTTGGCTGGTGATCACATGGCAGATAGGATGCATGCGTGCACAGTCCCTGGTGTGCTCGGCTCTGGGAAGGGACACAGAACAGGGAGGAGGTGATTGTGAGGCACTGTAGACAGTGGCAGTGGTGGATGAGGCTCACCTTTGAGGGTCTGGATAGGCCACCAAAGGCAATGTTAGTGGTACCTGAGGGTCCTGTGCCTGCTTCTGTGCGTTGGTGTCTTCAGAAGAAGCAGCATCAAAGCCATTTCCTTGGTCCAGCCTGGTGTTTGCTGTGCATTTGTTGGACGTAATATGTCCATGAGGGCACCAGGAGCACCCCACACCCTGTATACTCCAGGCATGATGGAGCTTCAGCCTAGCTCTCAGCCCACTTAACCTGAGTGTTCTCCCTGTGCTCCTCTCCACTAAAGCCTGGGCTAGGGGCCAGGTTGTTTTTGTGAGAGGAGTTATCTGTTCCTGCATAGCTGTCTGTTGGTCCAGTTGTCACTGGACACAGGGACTGGCCTGGTGGGCAGCTTGGGTGGGGCAGGTGCATCCATGGAGGGCCATCCATCTCACCGTGTGGGGTGTAGGGATGAGGTGTGGGTGCAGAGTCCTGCAGGGAAACCCAGTCATGGATCAGGCCAGGGCCCCAGGATGCTCTTGTCTGTCCTCCAGGGGCTCTGTTGGGGCATCCCTCTGTCTGATGCAGGACCTGTTCCCTCACTTGCCCTGAGGTCTTCAGCAGCCCTGGGACTCAGCTGGAGAAGGATAGATGTGTGTTTGCCTTTCTCTCTGGGGGGCCGTGGATGGTGGGTGTCTGTCACTAGGAATCTCTGTCTGTTTATGGAGGCATTGTCCTCTGTGGGCTTGGACAATGGGAGCTTGGGAGTGTCTGAAGGCTCCTGCCCATTCTCCTGGGTTCTCCCTCCACTAGCCCTACTCCTACTTCCCGATTGGCCTTCAAGTCTGACATGAGGCTGAGGGGTGCTTGGGCACTGAAGACCCTGGCTAAGCTGTCCTCGTGGTCAGGGGGCAGCCTCCTCTGCCTTGGGTTTTGGCCAGTCCTGGTTTTAGAATGAATCAGGGTTTTTCTAAAAGCTGTAGGTAAGAACTGTGTCCTAGGGAACTTTGTCTGGGCTTGGTTGATGGACCCCAGGTCTTTCTCAAGTTGCCCCAGGACAGGGTTTGGTGGAGTTGCTGGTAGGTGGGCCTCATAGGATCTACACAGGTCTCTCTGGACTTTTCTCTTCCCTCCCCCAGTTACACCACTGATGGAGCTAAAGCCGAATGCAGGCAGCGACCGAGCCTGGGTCTGGAACACCCACGCTGACTTCGCCGATGAGTGTCCCAAGCCAGAGCTGCTTGCCATCCGCTTCCTCAATGCTGAAAGTATGTAGCATGGCTTTCCACCTGGGGGAGTGGGGCTCGCTGGTGTTATCTGGCTTAATGGTGCATTGAATATTCAGCAAGTTAGTGGAAAAGTGGAATTAAAAGATGAATAGGATTTTTCCATTGAGTTTTTTTTTTTTTTTTTTTTTTTTGGAAACGCCCTCTTAGCAATGTCACTGTTTGAGGGAGGAATTAAGTACCAGCAGGAAGAGAAAAGTGCATGTAGAAGGCTGTATGTGAGACCCAGAGCGATGAGCCTGAGGGCAGTCTGAGCTGTGACCTGGAGCTGGGCCCAGGCCAACCCAAGGCAGTTGAGTGCTAAGTTGTTTCTGACAAGATGAGGTCATCAGGTTGCTACTGAGCCACATCATCCTTAAGTTCACATTTGTGTTTTCATCAGGGTGTGGAACTGTGAGCCTGACTTCTGGAACTGCTCTCTGCTCATGCCTGAGGGGTGTGGATGGGGGCATTTTGGGTAGGGACCCGGGCAAGCGGCATATCTTGTGCACAGCTACCTGATTTTGAGGGCTCACAGTGAGGTCTGCCCAGTGTGGAGGTCTTCTGGGTTTTCACAAGCTGGGTCCTGCAGGGTTCAGGAAGGCTGAGCAAGGGGCTCCTGGTGTGGAAGGGTACCTCCTTGGTTGCTCGAAGTCCCGAGCTCTTGCCTGTTGAGCTCAAGAACCCAGAGGGTTCTGCACATCAGATAGTCCAGGTTGTCCTTTAGGTCAGGAATCGCCATGTGAGGGGGCCTGCTGTGAGTCCTACCTGTTCAGATGGCTTAGAATGTGCTTCCTTCACTGAGACTGCTTGGGATTCTTACAACGTACTTTTGTCTTCTTTCCTCAGATGCACAGAAATTCAAAACAAAGTTTGAGGAGTGCAGGAAAGAGATAGAAGAGCGAGAAAAGAAAGGTGATGTGCTGTTGTACATGGGGACTGGGAACTTCCTCGCAGACTCACTCTGCACCCGACTGCAATCCCAGCCCGGTGCTTTTTCTGTCTGCCAGAGAAACCATCCGGGTTGTTGTTAGCACTTCGGCCTGTCCGAGGCAACACAGCTTCCCGGAAACATGTGTGTGTGCCAGCCACATGCACGTGGATACTGGGCTGGAGGTGCTTCAAGCAGGGAGCCAGGTCACAGTGCTCCAACAGGTATCCCGTCAGAGCCTGAGGTCCTGTCAGGACCAGGCACGGGCCACAAGAAGCTACCAGCTCTTGAGCCCTGGGAGGGAGGGAGGGAGCAACACTTCCTGATGATTGAACTGAGGAGACAAGCTCAGCCTAGAGATGACCTTGGCTAATATCACCCACTGAGAATATGGCAGAGAAGTGGCCTGTGGGGAATTTGTCCCAAGTTGCAGCATCCCCAAGGGTCCAGGGAGTGTGGGGTGAGGCCTCACCTCCAGCCTTTACCACAAATGGCACTGTCTCCATGTGTGGACTACAGAATACCATCCAAGATCCAGAATCTGCATGAGGCAGAAACCTACCTAGGAAGGAAAATGCTAATGTTTTCCACCAATTAAACAGCAATGTACAAGTGGTGATGAGGCAGAGCAGGTGCTAGGCTGGGTCTGAGGGCCAGGTGAGCCACTGCCCTCTCCCAGCTCCCCACAGATCCCCCTCAGCAGATGAGACCCCTGCACAAAATCAGGCAGTCCCTTTGAGTTCTGGCTCCCACAGGCTTCACTGTACCTGTTTCTCTCCGTTTTCTCAGTGTTCACTGGTGTCTTTTGCAGGCTCGGGTAAAAATGACAATGCTGAAAAGGTGGCCGAGAAGCTAGAATCTCTTTCGGTGAAGGAGGAGAATGGGGAGGCTCCAGGGACCAAGGTGGCTGATGGGGAAGATGCCAAGGAGAAGACTGAAGAGAAGCAATAAATGGTCTTAATATTATTTTTTTTTCCCTTTTTCTAATTTCTTTTTCTTAATATTTTTTTATCCTATCTCTTCTTTTGGATTTATTTTTATTCTGTTTTGTTTACAAGGGACTTTATATAAAGCTATTCGAGCTCCCAACATCCAGATTGGTTTTTTTCTCTCTCTCTTGGAGTTTTTGTCCTATTGAAGATGATTTCAGAAAATCCATTCCCCCAGTCATGAAAATGTACTGTGCTAACTTTCTTTTCCATAGTGGAAACACTTATTTATAGTCATCAAAACTAGAGAATAAAAACTGCATTTGATAATGGTATCGGCAAGCAAGACTGGTGGCTTGGGTGCTTGCTTGTCACTGTACCTGTGGGCTTGGCTGTCTTCTGAGAGTGTGGTGTGTGTGTTGTGAGTGTGCGCACATAAATGTGTCTGTGTGAACGTGAGTTTTGTTGGCAGTGACAGGCTGGTAGCTGTCCCAGGTACTATTTGGGCCTCTCTCAGGTGCGTGCTGAGGCTGGCTCTTGGACATTTGGGAATTTGTGGCACTCTTGGTGCTAGTGGGGCAACTGGAGCCCAGTGGCCATAAGTGGCCATTGGTCACTGAGAGCACAGAACAAGGCTAGGCCCTGTGCTATAGAGGTAAGCTGAGGCTGCTGGAGGTGTGGGAGGTGGAGCTTGCTCTGGTCTGGAGGTCTCGAGGCTGTGCTGGGCAGAGAAGAATTGGAAGACCATTAGAACAGCTAACAGGTGGGCCTGGGGATGTGCTTTGGCCAGCCCCATGTCACACAGGTCTTCTGTCACAAGCCACAATAAGCACCTCTCCTGGGATGTTGATTGAGGGGTGGGGGGTGGGAACTGCCCTAGGGGAAAAAACCCTTGGTGCCATGGTAACTGGGTTTGTCTCTAGGCATCTACCAGTTGGGAAGAATAGTTGGTGTGGAGGCACTTTCACAACTCTGGTTTTGTTGGAGTGCAAGAATGTGTGTCCTGGCCACCCTGCCCTGGTGGTGGTGAGAGGGGTGTTCCAGGGACAGACTGGCCCATCTTCCAGTGAGAGGTGCTGTAGACCTGAGAGGGCCTCATACTCCAGTTGTACTCTGTGGCCATGAGCCAGAGGTGCTTCACAGGGTCTCCCTGCTCCCAACTAAGCCTCACTCTGGCTTCAACACCTCACACCTCTGGCGGAAGGCTCCCTGGCCATCTGTGTTGCATTGTGTGCCTGGGCGTCATGGCATGGTCTCCCTTGGATCTGGTGAACAGTATGTCCCACACAGAAGATGTGTTGAGATGCTGGGTGCTTTGAGGTGCTATCTTAGGGACACAGAATTGTGATGCTACATCCTTATCCTGCGAATCTGTGACAGTCACACTCCGTTAGAGACTTGGACTGTGCCTACAAGCCAGCAGGCACTTGGGGGCCTGGGGTGGGATCAACTTTGTCAGCAGAGAATGGTGGTTGTAACCCCCTGGCCTGGTTTTGTATTCCCATAAAATAAACATCACATCCATGTAACTCCTGGACTTCCTCCTTTGTGTCAGGTGGTTAAATAGGTCTCCAAGGTGGGGGTGGGGGGACTTGGACATCAGCCCCTTGGGATGATGGGAGAGATGACACCCAAACAACCCAAATCCACCTTATAGGACGAGTAAACTGCTTCTTAGGGTTTTTGGGGCTGCCAATCTTAACAGAAACAGACTGCCTTATTGTTTTCCCATGGAGCAGCTGATGGGTTTGAACCATTGACCTTATAGTTAGCAGCCCAACAAATAACCCACAGTGCCACCAGATATTGATTGCTGGGTATACTGACGTGAGCTTGCTCACTCTGAAATAGCTTACAGAAAGTTACACATGGGGACAGGACAAGAGATGATATGTAAGGACTCCTCTCCTAGGCCCTAGCAGTCCCAGGACAAGCAGGAAGGACAAAGCTGTATGTAGGTGGATGCCTTTAGAGGGTGATGTACCCAAAATGCCCCTAACAGCTGTTTTGTTATGTGCCAGTCAGTTCAGACTCCGACCCTGTATAGGGTTTGAACTGCCAGCCTTATGGTTGTTCTATAGCACCACACCAGGACTCTGGCAGCTGTCTGTTGTGCTTAAGTGGTGCAGTTGAGTTGATGCCAACTCATAATAATGACCATGTTTAGGGTTTCCAAGGAGCCGCTGGTATTTTTAACTGTCTTGCGGTTAGCAGTCCAGTGTTTAACCTGCATTACACCAAGACTAACAGCTATCTGTTGATAAGTGCTGTCAGAATTGGTTTCAACTCAGCAGCCCTCTATTGGGTTTCTGAGGAGTGGCTGGTGAGTTTGAATCACTGCCCTTTTGGTTCAAACTGAACTTGCGGTCTAGTGCTTATCCTGCAGTGCCCCAACAGGACAAGATACTATAAAAATTGAGCCTAGAAGTGTTGATGGGTCATGGATTGGAGATGCTTTTGGCTGGGTTTCCTTGCTCCATGGCAAGGGAGCTGGGCTGTAGGGTTTGCAGCAGCCTTGGGTGGCACTGATTCAATGAGGTCTTGCCAAGTGGCCCAGTTCAGCTAGCCCACTGGTTTTCGGCCCCAGTATGATCCTCCATCTGGAAGGCAACGACCATGGCCTCGTGCTGGGTGGTAGCCAGGTCTACCCTCGCTGCCAGCCAGGCTGCCCTGGAGAAGAGGGCTCTCACCGTGGGGGCATGATGTCCAGGACCCTCAGCCCAGGGAAGTAAGCTGAATCCACCTTGCAGACCTGTATCCAGGGGCTCTGTTTCCTTTGGGGAGCCCACTGGGGGTGTGGGATTTCCTGGAGGCCTGGAGCTTGTGTGTGCCAGACTGTGGGGAAGAGGACAGGTCATGTCCCCAGTTTTGGAGCAATTTTATGTGTGGCCTTTTAATTTTGTGTTTCCTAGCCTTCAAGGACATCTATGGGTAGTCTCTGCTCACCTTCATGGCCTGGGGCCTGCTCCACTGCTCAGAGTGCCTGTTAGTATAAGCCTCCCTTCACGGGACTGTGACCAGTCACCAGGATGGTAATGAGAAAAACTCACCTCTTTGTCTGTGCTTCCCTGATCCCCTAGGGTTGCCTTTACTGGGAGCTGAGATAGGGAAGGGGCCCCAGGCCAGGGAGCCCCAGCATCCCTGGCAATACACAGGAGGAGTGACCAATGGGGTCACACTGGTCCTAACTGCAGAGGAGTGTACAAGGACCAGGGAGGGTGAGGTTTCTGTGAACAGGGTCCCCCAGGGAATGGCAGGACTTGGCTAAGGGACCAGCCAATTGACCCAGGTCTCAGCCATCAGGCCCTTCAGGCAAGGGGCATGGTGATGGTCTAGCAGGCTAGGGGTGTGTGTGTGTGTGTGTGTGTGTGTGTGTGTGTGTATTCCAGTCCCAGCAAGGTCGCAGGTCCACCTTAAGCTATGGCAGCAGTGGGTGGGATTTCCTGCTGCAGGCTGGTCAACCTGCCAGTGTTCCTAGTGGGGAGCCTGGCCCCTTACTTCCCCAGGGAGAATACCCGTGCTCACTCCCATGCCTGGGGTCTCCCACCCACACAATCCTCCCATGTACCACCCTGCAATGTGGGCTGAATGCAGCAGCCCTCTCCCAGTTGCCCCTCACTGCCTGGTCACCCCTAGGTTACTGTGTCCACTGAGTGACTTGAGAGCTGGCAGGTGGACACAGATGGACACACAAGGGGTCTCTGCTGTGTCACCTCTCTCACCCTGTCACCCTGGAGAAAGCTAAGAACCTGTGATGAAGAGGGGCTTCCCTGCCCAGGAGCAAAGAACACAGCAGAAGAGACCCGGAGCTGGGAAGTATGCGACGATCAGTGATCCTGTGGCCTGTCGTGGAGAAGGGGCGACGCGGGGGTCACCGACGAGGCCAGAAGGCGCGTGCGCGGGGCGGGGCCTGGCAGGGCGCGGGTGTCCCCTAGTGGGTCCGCAGTCGCCTGCGCCACCTTAAGGGGCGTGCTGACATCAGCGCGGCGCCGCCGTCGCCGCCGCCCGTGGGGTGGGATTTCCTCTGCCGTTGCAGTCGCCTTGGGTCCTGCGCCGCGTCCTACCCGCCCGGCTGCCCGGCGCTGGGGAGGGATGCGGCGGCGCGGCGCCCAGGATGCCCCGCAGCCCCGGGACGCGCCTCAAACCCGCCAAGTACATCCCGGTGGCCACCGCCGCTGCGCTGCTTGTCGGCTCCAGCACCTTGTTCTTCGTGTTCACGTGAGTCCAAGCTGGGTGGGCGGCGGGCATGGGGGACAAGGGACTGGGCCGGACGGGAGTTCCTGTAATGGGCAGACTAGCTAGGCTGTGATTGCGCCCTTCCCAGGGAGGCAACAGAGGCCCCTCCCCAAGGTGCCAGGCAGGTCCTGGGTGTGAGGCTCTGTGTATAGTAGCCTCCCAGGGTGTGGCTACAGCTCTTCACACCCCCACGGGGACGTGGGCGCCCTGAGCCACCAGCTCTCTCTGCAAGGAGTCCCCAGGCTGCCTGGCCTGGGCCAAAGCCCAGATGTGCCGTGTAGGTGTGGACTTGGTGACACGTGCCTGCCCCTCAGACGTGGGTGGGTGAAGTGTACTGGGCCCTCTGCCCTCCTATGGCCACACTGCAGAGTCTAGGCCAGGCCACACCTAGGGATAGATTTGTACAGCCTGTCCTGGGGCAAGGGAGCGTAGGTGGCATCGAGGGTTAATCACGGAACTACTAGTTCGAACCCACTAGCCACTCCACGGGAGGAAGATGAGCATGCTGGTTTCAGTAAAGATTGACATTCTTGGAAACTGAGCAGTTCTACTCTGCCCTACAGGGTGGCTGAGTTGGAATCCACTCAACAACAGTGGAATTGGCTTGGGAATTTTGGTTCTGGGGCAGGGTACTGGACCCCTCGTGAGATCAGCTTTTAGGATTGGGGCAAAGGGTAGGCATGGTCCTGGGCCATCCAGCCTCAACTCTGTATCTGAGAAATGGACTGGCTTGCAGACCATTTCCTTGGCAATGCAGACAAGGAAACCTCGCTGTGGTTGTGGTGTTTCCCAACCCCAGGATCATTCAGGCATGAGAAGAGGGTGAAGGGACTCCCGGCTTCAACCTTGAAGACCTACAACCACCTCCTCCATACAGCCAAGGAGGAGCCCAGGGGCTAGACTGACAGCTTTCCTGGGGACTGAGGCCTTGGTGGGGGCAGGGGTGGGGGGCGGGGTGCCCACAGCTAGAAGGCATGTACCCTGAGGCAGTGACTGAGTGAGTGAGTTTGAAGCTGCCTGGGCGGGGTCCCCTCTCACTTTAGCAAGAGTGAGTGTGAACTGAGGTAGGAACCCTGGGGTGGGCGCTGAAGACTTTGAGAGTGTGTTTAAAAAAGGCCTGTGTGGATGGGCTTATTTCTGGATTGGACAAGCAGGCATGTTTCTTGTCACACAGATTCTGCTGGCCCCTGGAGGCTGGGGAAAGGAGAGGAACAGTGGTGGGTGGGATCTGGGAAGCAGGTCCTAGGGCTACAGGCCAAGGGGAACGGGTCCTGCTGGGGCTTTTGGAGGAAGGGTATCCCACCCAGTTCTGGTCCTGTCCCAGAGGCCAGGTAGAAAGTGTGGGAGTCTTGAAGGTGGACGTCTTGGTGGTGTTCCCAGTGGTCCCTTGACTAGTCTGTTTCGGTTTGTCACTCCTCAAATGCTATTCAGCTTCTTTTTCCCAGACTTTAAAATTAACTCGTGTTCTCTACTGAGATGGGGAGATGTTTTTTTTAAGCAATTAGAGTCCACTGCACCCCTATCTGGGTTCCTGCGACTGGCTCCTCTCTTCCTGGGCTCCCCGTGGCACCTCCTGGGGCCATGCTGGAGTATGCCTGTTGGCTCCCTAGCCTGATCCCTTCTATTGATTCCAGATGTTTAAAACACTGTTTGTGGCACCTGAGGGACTGTCACATGACTATTCCCTCAGAACTTAACCTGCCCACAAATATTGGCCTCACTTTGCCACATGGCATTTCTTCCCTTAACTTTGTTCCTGGAAGCTGGGGTTCCAGTTTCAAAGGCACAGTGCTGTTTAGGTGTGGGAGTACTCCTGCACCTCTCCCAGCCTTGCATATGCCTGCTTTGGGCTCGACTGACATGTGTCTAGAAGAAGGGGCTCTGTCCTGTGGAGGGTGTGCAGTGGTCATCTACCAGAACCTCAAGAGCTCCATTCACCCCTTGGTTCAGGGTTCCCCTGTATCCTGACCCCAGCCAGCCCTGCTTCCTGGGCCCACACAGTTCTCCTGGCTGAATGGCCCCTCTGAGATGGCTCAACTCCTGGGACATGGACTCTGCTAGGGGATAGGGTGGACACAGTGAATTGGGAGCCCTCAGCCCTCTGACTGCTAAGGACTCCTGCCTCCTTCGTGGGCTTCTGCATTTGTCCGCACTGTGGTAGTCCCAGGTGCCTCCTTTGTGCTGAGTTGACAGGTGCCTATGCAGGTGGTAGTCTCTGGGTCACTCAAGGTGGGAGTCTGTCTTATTGGGGGTAGGACCAGTAGGGCCCCAAAAGGCTCTGGATGCCAGAAGGATGTCCATAGGGGGTACCCCTCTTCCTACTCTCACCCTGGGGTGCACACCACCAGGTGGGCTTCCAGGGAACCTCTTTCCCCTAGATGTCTTCCTGGATTCCAGCTGCCCTGTACACTGGTACATTACCAGGCTGGCCAGGTGCTGGGCTGGCTCTGAGGGTCTCCAGGCAGAGTCTTTGCCCTGCTCCTACTTCCTACAGAGCACTCTCAGCATAATGACTGATGGATACCCACTGAATGTCAGCAGTCTGTCTTGGATGTTGGATGTTGGATGCAACATGGCCAGGCTGCTAGGATAGGTTGGCTGGTTCCCAGTTCATTCCACAAACAATGACCCCAGCAGGTGCAGGGAACCACTGACTGGGGCCACATGGGGAGGTGGTACCTGCATTTGGAAACAACTATGGACTCTCCCTCATGGAACTAGCTGTGTGTGGCCCTTTGGAGCCTCAGTTTCCCCATTTTCCCAGGGTATCTGTAGGGGTCAGATGGGTGGCTGAGTGCCCTGGAGCTGCAGCCAGAGGCCCTGCCCAGCAGCAGCCCAAGACAGACCGCTGCTCCACTGGTTGTGAACAGCTCCCTGGGGGAAGCACCACTCTCAAACGTAAAGAGTGTTAATGAAAGCCCTGATTTCAACGGAAACGTCTGATTTAAAATTTTCCGTTCCACTTTTAGCTGTGACACACAGGCTACCCCTGTCAAGCACCTCCCTCCCAGCAGTTGGGTGGCATCTCCCTTCCCCAGCCAGGCAAGGTTCAGGGCTTTGACTTGGGTGGGGCCCCTGTCCGTGGCACGTGTCCTGACCCGTGGCCTTGACATTGGGGAGCGGACGGTGGGTGGGTGGGTTAGGGGGGAAGGCCCGGCATATCAGAGCTGAAACTTCCTTTGACTTGCAGCCTGGCCTGTGGGAGAGAGTGACAGGAGAAGACTGCTGCCTCCCCCCCAGCCTGGTAGGGGTCTGGGGCAGGGCATATCCTGCAGGCCTGATGTCCCATCACAGCCCAGAAGACCTGTGGCCTTGTCTATCTGAGGACTTGGATCTGACAGACTCAGGGTTGAGGGACAGGGGGCCTTCTCAGGGTAGCCCTCCCCAGAGCAGATATGAACTAAGCACTCCCTGGTTGGTGGGCTTGCTGGGTATGAGGAGGGGTCCAGAGAATCTGAGAGCCTGCCCAAGGTGTGTGCTGGGCGCATGTCTGGGAGTGCAGAGGGTGGAGGTCCACCCGCATATGTGTCTGTTCACATGTGTGAAGTGTATGCCACTGTCCAAAAGAGCATGTGTTCCCACATATGTGTGGTCTTGTGTGTGCACCATTGTGCACACATGGGCATGGTTATATACATGTATGTGTTCACACATGGAGTATGTCTTACCACTGGGTGTCTTAATTGCGTTTGTGTGTTTATGTATGTGGGCTTGAGTGGGCTGTCCATATGTGCATAGGTCTACCTGTCTTTAGAGGGAACTTTAAGAAAGTTCATGGAAATATTCCATGATCTTTTAGTTCCGTTTCCCTCTGAACTTTTTGAAGCTCCCTTATATGGCTGTACGTACGTATCTGTGCATAGTGCATCTGCACATGTGTATCCTTGTCTTGGTGAGTGTGTGATTGGGTGCTTGTGTATATGCACAGGCTCCTGTGTACGTGTGTTCATACATGTATGTGTGTGCATGTCTTTGCCCATGAATGTCCACTGTTTCGTCTACACACGTTTCCTGAAGCAGTTGAATTTAGGGACTTAGTGCTTGGAGCTCTAGTATGACACCCCTGAAGGGTAGGGAAGGGGATAAGAGCATGGGAGCCCTTGGTCCTGGTTTCAGTTGTGCCTAGGGCACTAGGGATGGCAGGGGGCTGGGCAGGGGTGCAAGGAGGGCTTCAAGTCACAGAGGACTGGGGGCCCCTCCCTACAAGCCTCTGCTGCCTTCTCCTGGTTTGATGAGCCTTTGATGGAAAGAGACCACCCTACACACCCAAACAGGAATCACTTGATCACAATGCTGCAGGCCTCACTGCTGTCCCACCTACCCAGGCAGGTTCCAGGGGGGAAACCCAGGGTAAAGGGTACAGGTTGCTTGGGCCTGTGTGCCATGAGTACTGATGAGTGTGGGGAGTTTGCACATGGGGTTCAGCTCCACCTGTATGTGTGCCCCTACAGGTCTCAAGGGTTAGGAAGCACAGCCCAGCTCAAGGTCCCAGGTGTGTGACTAAGCCCTCAAAACCTCCTCCTCTTGTCTGCAAAATGTGGGCAAAGAGAGCAGTGTCTGCGAGGGTGGGATGTGCTGAGTAGGCCAGCAAACAGCCACACTCTGAGTCCAGCAGAGGCTAGGCCAGGTGTCTGCTTATTCATCCCGTCCTCCACCAGGGCATGCAGTCCCAAGTGTGAAGGGGCACCTGTAGTTCATTGCCCTGCTGCCCTGATCTCGAAATTCCTCATCTGGTTTCAGGAAGTGGCCTGAAGTTTTACTTTGTGTGAGCTTCATAGCCAGTCCTTTCCAGAGGAATGTGGCAAGGCCACTTGCACTGATCGGCTCTTTTAGGTGGGCTTGCCCCATTCCCTGTTGGGGGCGTCTTGCCTCCCTGCCAAACCGATGCCTCCTGCCCTGCTGTGTAGACCCCTGCAGGGGCCCAACGGCTCCTTACTGAATTGCCACAGACACATCAGCCCACAGGATGGGGAGTGTGGAAAAACATCTCTAGGGACCAGGGCAGAGGTGACAGAGGCAGAGTGCTCCTGGCAGTGGGGACTGTGTGGCGGAAGCCTCGTGTCCTCCTGTGTGTGCCCACCTCTCACCTCCTGAGGCTGGGCCTGGGAGAAAGAGCAGGGATAACTCCCGCCCCGCTGGGTGTGCTGCCGTGGGAAGTAGAGTCTTTAAATAGCCTTTTGCTTTTCACTAAAAATAGCGACGTTCTGCTGCATGGAACACGGTTGCTCAGGCGCATGGCTGGCTTCTGGCCAAAGCAGGCATGGGTGCCGGCGTGGACAGCATGCCAGGGCATGTCCCCATCAGTGGAGCCGCTGAGGGGCTCATAGCAGGGGACAGACCCCTAGACCCCTCTGCTCCTCAGAAAGGCAGAGCTATTTGGGCCCGCAGGTTCATCCAGGAACTGGAGGAGGAAACGTGGAGGCCATGAGAGGTCAAGGGGTTTCTAGGAGCAGAGTGGCAGCAGAGTGACCCCCTCCCCCCTGCCGCCCTGGGAGCTATGCCCAACCAGAACGGCAGGCTGCACGGAAAAGCCCAGGAAGGCTTTGAGGAGAGGGGGTGCACTGGAAATCAGGTGATGAAAGGATGTGAAGCAGTAGTGAGTTCCACTTCTCTGGAGTTGCTGGGGCACTGGAGACTAAGGGGACAGTAGCCCAAAGTAGACCAGGAGTGACGCCCACTCATTTACCGTATAAGGATTGGGGGCTTCCAGAATTCCTCACACCCCAGGATCTCCCTGATGGGGGGCTCTTGTTGAGCTGAGGACAGGTCACCCTAGCGCACAGGCAGTGCATCTTGTGAAGGGTCAAGGATCTTGCCCAGCCCCACCACCAGTGTAAGGTTGAGATGTGGCCTCGCTGTGGGATCCCCTCCTGGATAGTGTGACACCCAGACCCATTGGCCTTTCCAAGCCTCACTTTCCTCAGCAGTGTGCTGAGTCATTAACAGCGTGTGCACCTCTGAAGTGGCTTCCTGGATCAGAACTGGCCCTTGGGGACAAACATCGCCTTTGTGGCTGAGTGAACACATGGCAGACCTCTAGGCTGAGGTGGCAGCCTACACACACGGACAAATCCTTCTACACAGCCCTCCTAATACCCTCCTGCACCCCCATCCTGCTCTCTGCTTGCTGTCCACTACAGGTGCCCGTGGCTGACACGAGCTGTGTCCCCAGCAGTTCCTGTCTACAATGGCATCATTTTCCTCTTTGTCCTGGCCAATTTCAGCATGGCCACCTTCATGGACCCTGGTGTTTTCCCACGAGGTAGGGCCCCTTGCCAGGGCAGCTCATCTCCTTTTGCTAGAATGTGAGTGATTGACACGGGAGACCCTTAGGGATGGCCTGACTGGGGGACCTGGAGGAGAGTGAGGAGTAGCTTCTCTACCTAGGAAGTCACCTCCCTGCCCCTCTGGTCTGCAGCGGACGAGGACGAGGACAAGGAAGACGACTTCCGGGCCCCGCTGTACAAGAATGTGGATGTGAGGGGTATCCAGGTCCGCATGAAGTGGTGTGCCACGTGCCACTTCTACCGCCCACCCCGCTGCTCCCACTGCAGCGTCTGTGACAACTGCGTAGAGGTGATCATCTGCCACCTGCCCAGCCTGGCCTGTAGCCCTTTCTCAACTTTGTCCTCTACCCTATGTCCCCCCAACCCTCACCCCTGTGGAGCTCCCTCTTGTGGGATTTCCCTGACGCTCTACTCCCAACCAGGACTTTGACCACCACTGTCCCTGGGTCAACAACTGCATTGGGCGCCGCAATTACCGTTACTTCTTCCTGTTCCTGCTATCGCTCAGTGCGCACATGGTGGGCGTCGTGGCCTTCGGCCTTGTCTATGTGCTGAACCACTCTGAGGGCCTGGGAGCCGCCCACACCACCATCACGTATCCTTGGCCCCCACGCTCTCAGCCAAAATTCAGCAGCAGACCAAGGGACACGAATCTGGGGCTCAGAGGGGGGTGCTCCGGTCCCTAGTTGGGTGGGCAGGCAGGTGGGGGATTTGTCTGTAGGCATCTGCTCTGTCCCACCCACCATGGGGTCCCCCACGTCCTCCCTATGCTGTTGGCCTTAACGGGCCAGAATGGCTGTCATGTGTGTGGCTGGCCTCTTCTTCATCCCTGTCATCGGTCTCACCGGCTTCCACGTGGTGCTGGTCACGCGGGGGCGCACCACCAATGAACAGGTGCAGACTGCATGGCCGGGGATGGGTGTGGGTGCTACCCTCAGCTGGCTGGCCTGGGCATCTCTGATGGGAGGAGACTTCTGTCCTGCCTCCTGTGCCCCCCTGACTCTGGACACTCCACCAGCAGAGATTCAGGGTCTGGAGGCTCCACCCCTCCTTGTAGGGTGGGCTCGGCTTCCCAGGGCTGACTCTGCTTTCCACCTCTCTGCCCTGTTCTTGACATTTGATGGCCAGGTTGACTGAGGGGTCCACCTTGTATCTGCAGGTGACAGGAAAGTTTCGTGGGGGTGTGAACCCCTTTACCCGAGGCTGCTTTGGGAACGTGGAGCATGTGCTATGCAGCCCCCTGGCACCCCGGTGAGACCTGGCAGGCAGACTGGCAAGGGATCCATGCTGGGGGGTGGAGTGGGCAGTCAGGACCCTTGAGCCTGATTCGTTCTAGCCTTGGTGTTTGGGTGGGCTGTTGACCCCTGCCCTGTACAGGTACATGGTGGAGCCACCTCGACTGCCACTCACTGTGAGTTTGAAGCCACCCTTTCTCCGGCCCGAGCTCCTGGAGCGAGGCATGCCACTCAAGGTCAAGCTTAGCGACAATGGGCTGAAGGCCAGCCTGGGCCGCAGCAAGGTGAGCGACCTGGGGTGGGTAAGAAGTGAGGTGAGAGTCAGAGTCAGGGAGCAAGGAGCCAGGCAGGTTGCAGGGGTGTGGAAGAGGTAGGCGAAATCATCACTGACTAGCTAAGAGTTATCTGTTCTAATCCATCCAGAGGCACCTCAGAAGACAAGCCTGGCAATCTGTTTCTAAAACACCACAGCCCAGAAAACCTTGTGGAGCACAGTTCTACTCTGTACACATGGGGTGTCACAAGTCAGAATAGACTCAGCGGCAAAGAACAGTAACAGGAGAGGTGGGAGGGTGGGGGGGCTGGGTGACTCCTGGGAAGGAGCCCCCCAGTTAAGCTCCGCGTCTCATTCAATCCTGCCCACACCCGATCCCAACCTCTCCCAGTCCAAGGGCAACCTGGATCAGCTGGATGAAAAGCCCATGGACCTGGGACCATCTCTGCCCCCGAAGGTAGAGGCGGGCACTTTTAGCAGCGACCTGCAGACCCCACGACGGGGCAGTGCTGGTGAGGTGGGGGTGGCCCAATGGGCATGGGGTGTGTGTGGAATGGTGATCCATCCAGCCCCAATCTGACCACCATCCATCTACACAGAAAGTGCCCTGTCTGCACAGAGGCCCAGCCCCCCAACACCAGCCATGTACAAGTTCCGGCCTGCCTTCTCCACGGGCCCCACGGCGCCCTTTTGTGGCCAGGGAGAGCAGGTGAGGCAGGCCTGTCCCTATCAGGAAACAGGCTGTGGGTGCCTGTAGGACCCCACCTGGTGGTGTAGGGTGGACAAAGGAGGGCAAGCAGGGCCTGGGTGGGCTGGCACCAATCGTCCCTCCATTAGCTGTGTCGCCTGTAGGCTCAGTAGGCAGCCGCCTCCAGGAGGATGCCTAGAATTCCGTCCTGAGTCACTCTGTAAGGCCCACAGGGAGACTTCTGAAGAATTTGGAATTTGAGAAAGAGCCATTCTTTTTCCTGTACTTTCATGATAGGGCATTCAGCTGCCCTGGGAACTCCATGAGACAGCTGGGCCCTCCCCTCCCCTGGTCCGCATGTGTTTGCTCTTCTGGGCTTCCCTGTGTTTCACAGCAGGGGTCAGGCTTTAGGCTCCATCTCCTCCTTGGGATTGTCCTGGCTCCCACAGAGGATGGCCAAGTGTGCAGAACCATGTTGGCCCACTCTCCCCATCTGCACACCCTCAGATTTTGAGGCTCCATGGACTCTTGCCCCGAGCCCAGGCCTGTGTATCCCAGAATATCTAGGAAGCCCTCCTCCCCGTGTGCTGTGGCTGCCCTGAGTGCAGGGCCTGGGTGCTTCCTGCTCCTGCTGTACAACTAGCTCCCTACTCTCTGGCTGGTAGGGATCAGGCGTGGCTTGAGATACTACTGTGCACCCTGGGCATGTGACTATGAGACCTCTGGCTTGCCCACCTCCACAGCCTTGGCACAGCCTCTCCTGTTCTCCTCTGCCCTGTCCTAACTTCCTTGGGCTGGGAGAAGTGGCTGCGGACAGACTCGAGTTTAGGTCTGGAGGCTGCCACACAGTTTACCTGTCAGCAGAGTTGTAGCCACCACCTGGGCAGAGAGGCAGGAGGACATGGGGAGGATACTGTGTCATCCACAGCCAGCAAGGTGGCAGGTAGGTAGTAGGTAGACTTGTGCCTCCTCTCCTGCAGATCCCAGGGCCGGACTCCCTGACCTTGGGGGATGACAGCATTCACAGCCTGGACTTTACATCTGAGCCCAGCCTGGACCTCCCCAACTACTCACCCGGTGACCTGCACACAGCCTACCCCCCGTCCCCTCCGCTCAGCGCCGCTGATGCCTTCTCAGGCGCCTTGCGAACTCTGAGCCTCAAGGCTGCAGGCCGGCGGGGTGGGGACCACATGGCGTTGCAGCCCCTACAGGCTGAGGGCGGGCCCCCCACGCCCCACCGAGGCCTCTTTGCCCCCCACTCACTGCCCAACCGCAATGGCAGCCTATCCTATGATAGCCTGCTCAACCCCGCCTCTCCTGGGGGCCACACTTGTCCTGCCCACCCCTCAGCCGGGGTGGCTGGCTACCGCTCTTCCTACCTGCACCCGGGAGCTGTGGGTGAGCCTCCCCGGCCCCCACCCCGCAGCTTCAGCCCCATGCTGGGGCCCCGGCCAAGGGAGCCGTCACCCGTGCGCTATGACAACCTGTCCAGAACCATCATGGCTTCCATCCAGGAACGCAAGGACAGGGAGGAACGCGAGCGGCTGTTACGCTCCCAGGCCGACTCGCTCTTTGGCGACTCAGGCGTCTATGATGCACCCAGCTCCTACAGCCTGCAGCAGGCCAGTGCACTGTCAGAGGGCCCCCGCGGCACCCCAATGCGCTACAGCTCCAGGGACGACCTCATGTCAGGGCCTGGTTTTGGGGGGGCCCGCAACCCCGCTCTGCAGACCTCACTGTCCTCCCTGTCTAGCACGATGAGCCGGGCGCCCAGGACATCTTCCTCATCTCTGCAGGCCGACCTGGCCAATTGCCATGCCCCAGGGCCCCGGCCAAGCAGCGGCCCACACAGGTCGCCTGCACGCCATGGACCACCTTCCCCACCCAGCACCCCACGCTCACCCTCCTACGCAGGCCCCAAAGCTGTCTCCTTCATCCATGCGGATCTTCCCGAGACGCCGCCCTCACTGACCATGCAGAGGTGGGTGTGCCAGGGGTTGTGGTGAGGGGATCCCCAGCTGCCGGTGGCTGGCTGACCAAGCCCTTGGGCATGGGCTGGGGAGGCCCATTTCGGCTTCTGGTTCAGGGCTGTGTTGGGGTGAGCAGACCTCCCGCCATCTCAAAGGCTCCTGGGCAGCCTGTGTTGTAAATCAATGAAGGGGACAAGGTGACCCTTTTCCAGGACCCCCAGGCACGTCTTGAGCCCAGCACCTGCATTCTCTCCAGGTGATGTGGAACGTGCAGGGAAAGGCCCTGGGGCATGCAGTGAGGGTGGGGCTGTACCTGTACCCAACCCGGGGAGCCTGCTCAGGCCTCTCCTGGGCCTGCCTGCTGTGTGCCCTGGGTAGACCATATAGCCCTGCCCACAGATGGGGAAACTGAAGCTGGGACCAGGCCCCCAGTGGGGATGCCGGCCCTGCTTGTGGGACTGTGCCAAGCACCACTCTGGATGTACACCGCTTCTCGGCCTGGCAGACCTGAGGGTGGGCTGAGGTGGAGGCTGAGGCCACACGGCCAAGAAGGGACTGGATGTGCAGCTGTGGGTGGTCCATGTTATGGGAGGGGGTCAAAGAGCCTGAGGGCCCAATGTGGGTCTCAGGAGCCCAAGATGGTCAGAACTCCCTTGGTCAACACTGGCAGGCTGGAGCATAGACTCTCTTTCCTGAGGTCTTGGGGGAGGTCAGCCAGGATCACCCCTAGGTCCTCAACTCAGTCCACTTGACTTACTGGGTTCTCTGTGGTCTGTGAGGAGGGACCACAGGGTCGGGAAACTAATGGTGATAGCTCTTTTGACATCCTGGCTGGTCTCTGGAGGCACTGGACTGAGCCGAGGCTTGTCCTTCTGCTCTGTGACCGAGCAGCCCCCCTTCATTTCCGGGTAAGACCACAGAAACTCAGGACAAGGACTTCCCAGGGTCCTACAGAGCCTGTGATTGTGTCTGAGTCTGTTTGATGTCCTGTTGCCTCCTGTCTGCCTGTCCCTGCTGTGGTCCTTTGTTCACGGTTGTGCCTGTGTGTGTGTGTGCTTGTTTTGATGCAGGGACCACCCTCAGCTGAAGACCCCCCCAAGTAAGCTTAATGGGCAGTCCCCAGGCCTGGCCCGCCTGGGGCCTGTTGCCGGCCCCCCAGGACCCTCCGCCAGTCCCGTCCGGCACACGCTCGTTAAGAAGGTGTCCGGCGTTGGGGGAACCACGTATGAGATCTCGGTGTGAGGACTGCCCGCCACCTGCCTGCCACAGCATCATGGGGACCGGGAGCCCACAGAGGCAGCCCAACCCCATCTTCTCTGCCCACACCTTGTGTGGACACGTCAGTAGGAGAGAGAACACCTCCACAAGCTTGTCCCTGGGCCCTCTGTCTGCCCACCACCCGTCTGCTCTCCTTGGGAGACTAGACTCCAAGCACGGTGGATCTGTGGGCCTGGCCTGTGGCCTCCTCCCTCCACCAGGCTTGACTCCAACACCATCACTTTGTCCCTTGAGGTGATCACCAGGCCAGTTCCCAACAGTCTTGGCCCTACCCACTCCCCTTACAGATGGCTCAGACTGGCTGTGGGCCGCTGGGCCAAGTTTCCCACACGGCCCACTGCTCCTACATGTTGCCTTTCTCAGACTCTGCTGGAGATGGGAGCTTGTACAGCTGCTGCTCTGCAGGGAGTCCAGCCCCCGTCTTCTCACTGGACAGCTCTGGGTTCTGACATCCAGTAGCTGTGGTGGGGGTCCCCGCTCCATGTGTGCAGTCTCACCCCAGCTGGTGGGCGTGTGTCCCTGTGTCTGTGTGCTGAGCTGCTATGCCATGTTCCCACCCAGCTGCTGCTGCCCTGCCCGCTGCCAGGAAATGCATCCACTGAAGCCTTAACCTCTGCTCTTGTGGGAGACAGTCGGGAGTAGGTGGGTTCGGACTTGGGAGGCTGATGCCGCCCTGAGGCCGCTGACACCAGGGATCCAACCCAACCCCTCCTTCCCTCCCTGCCAAACTGGACAAGTCCCACTGCATAGCATGCCAAAACCCAGGCTCTACCCCTCAGAACCCACGGGCGCCTATGTGGAAAGCACGTGATGGGTTTGCAGGGGCCAAGCACTTCTTGGGTGTCGGGGCTCTAGAGTAAGCACACGACAGCGTCTGCTTGCGTTGTGTCTGTTTTATGTTTTTATATCTACATCTATATATCTATAATTTTATTAAAAAAAAGGAAAAGAGTCATTGAATTCCTTCGTTGGGCAAAGCCAGGCTGTGATGAGGCCTGGGGGTCCCAGTGTGGTGGGTGGGCCCCAGAAGGTGGCCTGCTGATATGGGGCTGGCATCAAGGTGAATGGTGGCCATGGGAAGGACTTGCTTCATTACCAGCTCTGTTGTTCATACCAGTGACAGCGCATCGGTGAAAGGCTGGGTTGCGGCTACCTTGGCTGGGGGTGTGGTGGGGTAGGTGGGGGAAAGGCAGGGACAGAGGACCTCAGGTTTGGGGAGGAGATGGAACAGCAGGATGAGTGTGGGGCCACCTGCTGGTTCAAGGCCCTGTGGGGGATGCTGCCAAGTCTTGCCGAAATGGCCCCTGGGGCTGTCCTCCCACCTCTGCCTGGCAAATTTTAGGGGCGCAGGGGTGGGAAGGGACATTAAGAAGTCACAGCTTCCAGAATGCGGGACCGGAGGACAGAGGGTGGACTCCGAACTTCTCCAAGTCCTGACCCAGTGTGGAAGGCATGGTGGGGGGATCCCAGCGGTGGGCCACCCTGCCCCATGCTGACCTTCATCTTTCTGCTTCTTTCTCACGGGACGCCGCGGCCCACAGGGGGCGGATCGGCGCCTGCAGCCGTGGATGGGGGCGGCTTGGCCAGCCCAGGGGGCCACCCGGCCTGCACCTGTGCCACCTGGGCCGCCCTGAGGACCGCGTCCCACTGCGGGCCCCCTGGAGCTCGGCTGCCGGGGTGACTCAGCGCGAGGCTGTCTGCCTCCTCCATTCGGTCTCCTCCAGCCTTTTCCCCAGCCTTTCGTGGCCAGAGCGGGATTCCAAGTAGGGGTGCTCCCAGTCCAGGGACAGGCCCGATTGGTACCCATGAGGCCAGGCCGCTGCAGACCTTGGGGCAGGACTGGGTGTGGGCTGGGGATTCCACTCTCCTACCAGCTGCACCTCACCCACTTCCAGCCCAGTGCAGTCCATGACCTTGTGTCCACCCACCTCAGGAAATCCCCACCTGCTGCCAGGGTCCAATACCCCCACATGGGGGGGACCTCCCAGAAGTGTCTCATCTATCACCCAGTCTCCTTGCCCTTCAGCTGCCACTCCTTCCCCGCCTCCCCCCTGGAGTTCCAGTCAAAGTGGGCTGGGCTGGGGGGGTCTCAGGTTGCCCCACAGCTCACACTCTGCCCCCTGGACCCAGCACACGAACAGATGCCTTAACCTGGAGCCGCCAGGAGACCCTGGCACAGCCCCAACTTGACCTCTCGCTCGCCTGCCTGAACCCCCATGAAGAGTCTGAGGGAATGTCGAGGGGCCCACAGTCCTGTAGTTGTCCAGGCTGACAAGGCAGGGCAGAGCCTGGGGTCAGCCCTTCTACCCAGGACCCCAGGCTGGGCCTGTCAAGGCATTGGCCCACGGCTGGCCACCGATCCTGGGGTAGTAACTTTATTCCTCCCATCTTGGGACAAGTAAACCATAAAGCTGTTCTATATTGTTCAAAAGAGTATTCATCCCCACCACCCCAATCAAATAAAGATGTTGGTGTTTACCTCCATGGCTCTGTCCACCAGCATGCTCCCCGTCCTCTGAGCCTTTGGACAGTGCCAGGAGGCTTGACTGGACGGGGACCCTGAGTTTGGGGAGGGGACAGAAGCCTGGGTGCAGTTTTAGGAGAGGGGGAGCAGGGAGGTTACCTGAGGGGTGTGAGGTCAGAGGGTCACTGGGATCAGGTCATATAGGAGGGCTGGCCCCTCGGATCATCTTCACCTCACTCTCCCTTCCATTCCCCCTAAGGTGCTGGCATCCCTGTCTGCCCTCAGGGACAGGCCAGATTGGATGGGGTGGACAGTAAGCAGGGAGGGAAGTCCACTGTGGGGAAGTATATCAGAGAACCACACTGCCAGACCAGCGAGCATCGCGGGAGGTGCCAGACCTCCTAGCCCCCATGCCTATGGAAACACACTCATACTGCCTTGAGTGTTAGGACTGTATCTCCTGCCGCAGGCCCAGCCCTCAGGACAGACCCTGCCTCCATTCTTCTCCGCAGCTCCTGATGGGGACGTTGTATGGCTACTGGCAGGGGCTGGAGTGGCTACTGGATAGCCAGGACCATGCCGGCCGCTGGCCTCCTCCTCGCTGGGGCCACCGGCCTCCAGCCTCTGGCCTAGAAGGGCAGGAAGTCATCCACCTCGAGATGCAGGAAGGGGCCCAGGAGGGCCCGGAGCTTCCAGATGGCGGCACGGCTCAGCAGGGGTGGCACCAGCCCCTCGAAGGGCACGGGATCCACCACGTACACGTAGGCGGTGATGCAGGCTAGCAGGGTGCCCAGCAGCAGCCTCAGGGTCAGCAGCCTGTGGGCAGCAGTGGTCAGGGGGGTGGGGCGCCCGAGAGGTGGTGGGGGTCAGGCTCTGCCCTCGCAGTGACCTACCAGAGCTGGCCTTTGAAGCCCTCCAAACAGCCCACTTGTGGCCTCGACTTCTGCTGGGGAGGGGGCCGGGTCAGAGGCTGCTTTGGGGTGGAGGGTGGTGCTGAAGGTCAAGGTAGGCCTTGTCCCTTGTTTTGTGTGGCCCCATTACTGCTCTCTGCCATCAGGATTGGGCCCAGGACAGTCTGGACACCTGGCTTCCTTCACTCAAACCCATTTCTCCCCTTCCAGTGAGGCCTCCGCTCCCCTCCTCCAGTACCTCCAGAGAGGGCCCAGCTTGGGAAAGTGGTGGGGCTTACCTCTATGGAAGCCAACTGCTCTTCCTTCAGGTTCTGGGGGCGGCACTGGGTGCGCTCCCTGGGGGACCACACTGTCAGCACCATGCAGTCCCCCATCCTGGCTACCCCTTGGGTTTGTGCTGCAGAACTGGGGTGAGGGATCAGGTCAGGAATGGGTCTACCCTAGGGCCCCAG
Source organism: Chrysochloris asiatica (assembly GCF_000296735.1). Taxonomy (NCBI): domain Eukaryota; kingdom Metazoa; phylum Chordata; class Mammalia; order Afrosoricida; family Chrysochloridae; genus Chrysochloris; species Chrysochloris asiatica. The sequence goes on along the minus strand of NW_006408858.1, from coordinate 1,659,618 downwards.
CCGTGCACATTACCCCATAATCTCCAGCTGGATGTCCTCCATCTGCTCCAGGACGCCCCGGATGTCCTTCTTGAGGTTCTGGGGGACAGGAATCAAGTCTTTCATTTCTGTCCACCTGTTGGCCCTCCCCTGCCCACTTCTCTTCAGACACACCCCTCAGGAGGGACTCACCAGGAGTCCGGTGGCTTGGTTGTTCAGTGCCATATGCACCTCGGCCATACCGTCCCATACCTGGTGGGGGAGAAGCAGCCTTTCAGCCTTGGGGAGCAGGGCCCCCAGGTGGAGCCCTCCTCTCTGCCTCAGGCTCATTGGGCACCTCAGTGATGGTCATCTTCTTCCTCTCAAAGGATAGGCGGATCTGCTGCAGTTCGTTCTGGGGGGAGGGGTCAGCATTGAGTGGGTGCTGTCAGGGCTGGGGTGGCCTCCTTGCCCTTCTCTCCTTTGTCCCTCACGTGTCCCTTGGGGGTTCCTGCTCCCAGGCTGGAACTCACCTGGGACTTCTGCATAAATGCTTCCTCTCCCTGGCACACCTGCCGCAGCACCTGTAGGGATCCCCTGGCCTTGAGGGGCTGGGTCCTGCTTCGTGTCTCTGGAGGCTGCAGGGGAGCTAAGAGTTAGGATGGGTCATGGCCGTTCCTGACAGCCACCCACCTGCAGGCTCATCCCCAGCTCACCCAGGCCAGGGTCATGCAGCTCGAGTGCTTGGGACATAGGGGCAGGAACTGGTGCCCTGGCCCCAGGAGGGCCTCCAGTTGCTCCTGCAGATCCTGGTTCTGCCTTTTCTGGGAGGTGGGGACAAACAGATGAGGCTGCCTGTCATAGTGCCTGGTGTGGGCAAAGGTGGGTCTGGGAGGCACCCAAGACCATGTGCCACCTACTCTGCAGGTGAGCTCCTGAGCCCACCTGGAGTCCTCGGGAATGAGAGGTAGGGAGGGGGAGGGGTCGTGCTCACCAAGCACCGATTCTCCTGCTCCAGCTGGAGGAGAGATTGCTCTGCAGACCCCAGTGGTGGGCTCCCTGGATGAGGCTGGGGTCCCTCCACTGGCTGCAGGGGCAGGCAGGGTCCAGTCCCTGAGCTGGGGGTCCTCCTCTGCCCTCACCCTGAATATGAGGGCCAACCCCACCCTAGCACTACTGCCACCTCTGTTTGCTGTGTCTCTCCCTCCTTGCCAAAGGTGAAGCCCCCATGTGCCTCACCCTCCACCTTGGGCCCCACCACCTGCCCCAGAGCTGGGAAGGGCCTCACAGACACCACTGGATAAGTGGAGGTCAGGACACCAGTCAGGGCCACCTTACAAATCCCTGGCAGGGTTGATCCAGGCATCTTCCATGGCACGGTGCTGGGGGCGGGGGACACTGAGGGTGATGATGGCCACAGGGGCCCAGGGTTCTTGGCCCTTCCATAACTCCCTGTAACCCCTTCCTGACCCAGGTCCAGTTTGCGGACCTGGGTCCCACCTGCCACCCTCTTATGGAGGACGCTCTGGATGTCATAGCTCAGGTTTGTCCTGGGTTAACTGTCACAAAGGCCTGGGTGCTGCCAGAGAGGTCACAATGGGTCTGGGAGTGGCCGTAGCCAAGGTCCTTCAGCACACTTCAGCCCACTGCTTCTTCATCTGGCTATCTCCCTCTGCATTTTCCAGATTCACGGAATCCACTACTTTCTTAAAATGTAACAGACAACAATACAGCCACCTGGTTTAAACAGTCAACAATATGAAGCATATTCATTGCAAACGCCCCTTTCACCTCAGTCTCCTGTTCTCCAGCCCAACCTCATCTTTAAGAACCTCCAGGAATGAACTTCATAGCCCATGCACAGCCAAGCATGGACTTTCTCTTTTATTGCCTAGCATTTTACCTAAAATATTTCAAAGGCCTTTGAATGAATTGTTTTATCCTCCCTTTACAGCATGCCATCACGTTGTTTGTCCTACGGCACCCCTTCACTACGCTGCTCCGAGATTTCCTCTCTATATGTCCTTTTTCTTGGTTCCTGCCCTGTGTTCTGTAAGTGCATGCTCAAGTAATAGTTTCAGAAAAGGTCATTAGATGAAACCTGAATTCCCTGTGGTAGAAACGGCCATGTTTCTCCTCTCCCAGTGTCCATTCTCCTCTGGAATATTGACTCTACCATCTTCACATCAAACGGTGGGGTTTCTCTCTTTACCCTTGGACTATTGGCCTGCCTTGGATCTCACTTTGGCCAATGGGATATGGCTAACATGACAAGAAAAGAAGCATTGACTTATGATTTGCTCCTCTGGAGACCCTCTATCATGGGGGAGATGTGGGCTAGGCTACAGGAGAGGTTACAGCTGGCTCCAGCTTTCTGCTGATGGATGGGCAAGCCCAGGGAGACCCACAGAGGTCAATCCAACAGGGCCAACCAAATTGCCCACTGATAGAGCCCTGGGCTAAAGCATGGTTGGTTTAGTCACCAAGTCATGGAGCAATTCGTTACATGGGAATAGGTGATAGATAATACTCTAGTCTGAAAGCATATTACTCTGACCTCATGGCTGTTGGATATTAGGCTAGGGAGAGAATCTAATCTTGGAGTGCAGTTCCCCAGCCTCAGAGTCCTGAGGGTTTCCACGATCAGTGCAAGGTTGCTGGCTTTCTCTCTAGATCTGTCTAGGGCCTTCTCTTAATCCCAGGGGTTTTGGGATTTCCTGAGAACTGAGGGTTGTTACTCATTGCACAGAGTGCTGGATGGGCACGTTTCACTTGGAGACTTGGTTCTACAGTTCTGTTATTTTTGTATTTTTTTCTTTTACAAAATTTCTTCTGCTTTCTTGCTCTTTTGTGGAATTCCCGTTAGTCAGAAGTTGGATCTTTTGGATTGATTTTATATGTTATCTCTCTTTCTTCATCTATCTTTTTTTTTTGATCTGTGGAAAGGTTTCCTTGGTATATATTTGCTGTTAAATGCTGTCAAGTCAGTTCCAACTCACAGAGACTCTATGAACAACAGAATGAAACACCGCCTGGCCCTGCACTATCCTCACAATCATTGCTGTGCTTGAGCCCACTGTGGCAGCCACTGTGTTGACCTATTTCCTTGAAAGTCTTCCCTTTTTTCATCTGATGTCCTTTCCTAGGGACTGGCCCATCCTGATGACATATACAAAGTGTGGAGATGAAGTCTTGCCAGCCTTGCTTCTATGAAGTAATCTGGCTGTACTCTTCCAACACAGATTTATTTATTCACTCTTTTGATCTATTTGACATTCTTGGTATAATATATATATAGTTGTTGTTAAGTGCCGTCAAGTTGGTTCCGACCCATAGCAACCCTGTATAGGGTTTCCGAAGAGTGGCTGGTGAGCTTGAACCGCCGACCTTGCAGCCCAGTGCATTAACTGGCAATGCTGTGTGCATACACATACATATGTAAATCTGTGTGTGTGTATTATATGCATTCTTATTTTAGCAATCATGTTTTTAATTTCTAAGATGTTTCTATGGCTCTTTGTTCCCTTTTCCTTTTTCAGATTACCCTGCTCTGTTTTCTAGATAAAGTAGGTTTTTTAGAAGAGGGGAAATATTCTTTCTGAATTTTCTCTATTCTCTTTGTGGTTCTTTTTGTTGTTGTTGTTGTTCTTTGAATTTCCTCTTAGACCCTTGTCTCAAATGTCTGGCAATCCCTCCTTTTATATTTCTGTTTCCAAGGGAGGCATGGAAAAGCCAATTGGCTCTTTTCTTTCCCCAGAAACTTTAGGAGGATGGAGCAGTCAGGTCCCTGTAGAAAAAGCAGGACAGGTATTTGTCTACCTGCTGGAGTTCTGAAGTCTGGGGTGAGGAACAAACTTGGAGGGTTTAGAATTATCAGCAGAACTCTGTTGCCCTCACTACTCTTCCCATATTAATAAGCTTTATATCTCTTTTCTACATCATCATTCTCCTGTTTTCTTTGCCAAAGGGGAGGGGATAGGTCTCCAGGGGAAGTTTATCAACAAAGGAAGTGGTATGAACAGCTCCAAGCCCTCCTCCTACTGGGACCATTCAGGCTTTGCCCAACTGGACACTCATGTGGCTCAGGTCCAAGAGGCTGTACGTTTCCAGGAGCAGGGAGGGAAGGGGAGGCCTCTTTGCAACTCTGTAGCAACAGAAGTTGCTGGCAGGAGATGAGCTCTGCGAGACAGGCGTTGTGCCCAGCGCTGACATCAGCCAGGTCTTTGTTGAGCGGTACTGCTGAGGGAGGAAGGAAAATCTGGGGTCCTCTCCAGTTATCTTCTACTTTAATTCTTCTCTGGAATTTCACTAGTCTCAGGATGTGCCTAGCTCAGAGTACTCCATGATCATGATCTCTCAAGGACATCTGAAATGAGGTGGCCATGGAGTGGTGTGTGTGGTAGCTTGAATTTCATTGATATGGCTTTTCTAGCCAACTTCTTAATTCCCACCAAATGATTGGGTGGGACCATGCAAATAAGGTGTACAGGACTCTATTACTATGATTGTCCTCCCACTAGGTTGAAAGGAGCCATCTCAAAGCAGGAACAAACAATCTCAGCACCATCAAGAAAGAAGAGCATGAATGGAGGGTGAGATCCCTACCTAGAAAAGTTTTGAAAGCAGATGCGGTAGCAGCTGCAGACTTCCAGGAGGCTGCTTTGCATAATGCACTGTTTGGACCTTGTAAAAGAGCTTTGTAACACGTGTCCGAGCAAGGCAGACACCAAGGGGCCACATGGTTGAGAGGCTGAAGACAAGAGTGAGGCATGCCTGAGAAGGCAGAGAAGATGTGTTCCTGATTGGAACACTGTTGCATCCTGAGTTGTGTCTGATACCGAATTGTACCTTGTCCACTTCCCTAATAACCCCCATACTCATGAGTGTTGTTATGAGTTCTGTGTGGCCATCGCAATGGATTCTGGAACCCAGCTGTGGAGCAGAGTGCTGTGGGAGGGATGGTTGATGTCAGACAGAGTACAGGAGGTTAGGGTGGAGTCATGTCTGATCCTTACTTTATAGGAATATGCCTGGGGTTGGTTTTCAGTTTGATTCTTCTTCCCGCTTGTGAAGCCAGAGGACGTCAGACACGGTCCCCACAGGGTATTTCAGGAGCTCTGGTAGCGTAATGGTTACGAATTGGGCTGCAAACCATAAGGTCAGCAGTTCAAAACTACCAGCTGCTCCGCGGGAGAAAGATGAGGCTTTCTACTCCCGTAAGGATTTACACCCTCGGAAACCCTGTACAGGGTCGCTATGGGTCGGAACCGACTCGAAGGCACTTAACAACAACAACAACTGGGGGCATAGCAAAAGCAAAAGTGCTGTCCTCTCAAAGAGCCATGGTGTGGTGGGGAACTTGGGCCAGGAGAGGACAGGGGGCTTCATCCTACATATTGTGCCCTCCAGCTCTGGTGCCCAGCAAGTACAAGGATGTTAAATGGAGACAGAGGAGTCCCATGTGGAGACCTGTGACCTATAAGAACAACTACTGCATACCAAATCGGAGCAAGCGTACTGCACAGGCCAAACATGATGGCAGGCAGGGGCTCTGCACACTTAGAGGGCAGAGCAGGGGAAGAGGGAGACCAGCCCGTGATGGTAGGTGGATGACCACATCCAGAGAGCCTGAGGGCTGTGGGAGTATGCATGGGGATGTGGTGAGTATGCATAGGGTTGTGGTGGGTATGTGGTGGGAATGCGGTGGTTTTGCGTGTGGATGCCCTGGGGGTGCGTGCGGATGCGTGGGAATGTGCGGGGTTGTGGTAGGGAGGATCTCTTCACAGCTCATTGCTGGTAGGCCCGAAGCTGGCGATCTACGCTTTGGCCGCAAGGGGGCGCGCTGACCCCGGGGATGGAGTCCAAGAGGCTAGGTCGGTCGTGGTGTCCTTTAGACTGGGACACTCCTTTTCCAGTCCCGGATCTTCCACGTTCCCTGCTGTCCCACGCCTCTGAGGATCCCTCAAAGTTTGTGCCCAGCTCTGAGCATACTTCATCCTGGACCCTTCCTTGCTCCGTGGCTCTTGCAATGTGACTCTGAGCTTCTAAACCTGTTGGGGCCTCATTACTCCCAGAGGGGGAAAGGAGTGGCGTTCCCCATGACTGGAACAGAGACACTAATAAATGCAAATCAGTGTCCTGGGTTGAGAGGACAATCTGTGAAGGGCCGGGCAACGGCAGGGATGTAGGGTGAGGTGCACAAGGGGTCGGGGCTCCAGGATGTCCATGAGGTGGAGGGCAGGGGTGTCTGCTTCAGATTCGTGCTCCAGGCCGGAACGCGTGGCCACCACGCTGCCGAAAGTGTGGCCAAGTGCTTTGGGGAGGGGAGGTTGGGATGGCCGCGCTAAGGCCCGCTGTTGCTAGGCAGTGCACCTCTCAGGACACCGGTTGTCATGGCAGCCGCTGCCTGCCCGCGTTGCCATGACGCCCACATGTGGGCCTCGGGGGAGCCTGATGCCCAAGTAGAGGGGCTGGCCCCACTGCCCTGGCCCCTCCTCAGTTGGCCTTCGGGATGGGCCAGAGAAGGGGAGGACACGGCAGGAGGATTGATCGCTTCTTTCTAAGACCCAGTCCTGGCTGGAAGAGGTTATGAGGGGAAAAAGGGTGAAGGTCAGATGGGAGCATTCACTGTCCAGTGGCCAGGGCTTCCTGGTGCAATCCTCCCCTTCTTCCCTGCCCCATTTTACAATGAGGTCCACAGAGGAATGGTACTCAATCATAGTTAGCCATGGGTTCTTGGGGGCATGGAGACTCTAACCTGGCCCCAGCTCTGTGCTCCCTGCACTCCTTATAAGCTCAGTGATAACCAGACCTCTGATCAGGGCTTCTGATCAAGACCCATCCAAGCTGCCTGCCAGGCCTCTTCCACCCGATCCTTGGAATCACCCTGCATGGCTTGATCAGGGAACAAATGTTCTTTATGGGGTCAACAGGCCGCTCCCCTGACTCAGAGCTCCTGGCCCCTCCACTGCCCTGGGAAGGCCTGGGGAGTTACCTTTGTGCCTACAGTAGTGCTCAGAGGGTCTGGGGCCTCGTAGGTACTCCGAGGCTCACAACCAGGAGGACTGGTCCACTGGGTGTAGCCATGTGAGGGTTGAGATGGTCAGCTGGGCATCCTCCCTCTGCTTCCACGCCTACAGTCCAGCTTCCAGGATGAACTGGGGATTTTATCTGTAGGTGGGGTCCGGGGGATTTTCCCAAGAGTGTGGATGTTTCACAGACAGGGTGGAGCACTCCAATGTGTGTATGGTAGGTAGGTTGTTGATCTCCTTTCAGGGTCACTCTGGGCACTTGCGGCTCAGTTGTTATTTACCACTGAGATAGATGATAAGAATGTTAAGGGAAACCCTCACACGGCACAGTCTCAATGAATCACTGTCAGGCTGGGTGTGGAGGGTTCCAGGCCTGGCGGGTTGGCCTGTCAGGAATCTGGTGTGAGCTCAGGGGTTCTGATCCTGCCTCTGGCTGCTGTGGCCCCTGAAATCCTGGGTCAGTGTGGCTCACACCCATACTGTGATTGGATTGCACTCACTCATACCTGTCCCCCACCTGCAGGATCCCACCCAACTAGACTCAGTTTCCATTTCTTGCTTGTCCCCCTTCCAGCTGGACAGAAGTGCCCAGGTAATCAGCGTGGCTGTAGGCCTCATGACCAGTCCCAGGACCTATGCCAGGTGGCCAGAATCTAGGACTCATACCTGCCTCCAACTCTCCATATTTGAACCCCCGCCTCCAAGCAGAGGAGGTTGGGTTGGGGGCCATAAGATCCAGCAATGGACTCTGAATGACAAGGAGTGGTTGGCAAAAGGCCAAGATTCTGAGTTTCCCACAGGTCCCCCCTAGCTTGCTTGGTGCCAAGTGCTCCTCCCTTTAAGGTGAATGGCCTGCAGTTTCAAGGAGTGGGGCTGCAACGTTAAGAATCACCCACAAGATGGGGCCATAATTCTGCAAACAGGGCTCAGGGTTCTGGGGACCCAGAGCAAAGGCCAGGCAACACTTTCTTGGAAATGGGGAGCCAAAGACAGGTCTACACAGGCTGAAGTTTCTAGAAAGGCAGAGGTAGTGCAGGGATATAAGACCCCCTCACTTGGATTTATGGTTCCCACAGAGACTTGACCGGCAGCTATTGAAGGAACTGAGCTTCTCTTCCTGGCTCTGGGTGGCCCTGGTCCTCATTCCCACTGGAGCAGCTTCCCATAGGGCACCTCATCAATCCCTCCAAGGGCTGGAGCTCCTGCCTGGGTACTGACCTCATTTGTGAAGTGAGGTCTGTGCAGAGCCACCGTCTCAGCTATGCTGTCCTTGGGGCAGGAACACTGTGTGGCTGGTTCTTGCCAGGCCTTTGCAGGAAAGTGGCTTAGCTGGCTTAGTGTTCTGGGCTTAAGAATTCATCTGGAAAGAGAGTGGGCGTCTGATGAGACAGCAGTGCCCAGGTGTGGAATCAGGATGGAGCTCTGAGGAACAGGTTGTCTGGGGGCCATGAGATCATGTGTGTATGGAACCCCTTCTGCTTCGTTCTCCTCTGGTGTGCTGCCGAGGACACTCCAGTTAACCCTTGAGTGCTGGCTCCCCAGCACTGAGCCCACCCTGCCCCAGTCTACCCTTTCCCTTCCTGACCTGGGTCTGGACCCCTCAAGGCCTATACTTCTCAGGAGCCCCTGCCCTGGGCAGTCCTTGGCCTGGTGAACCTTGTTCCTCAGAGAAAGGCCAAGGGTCTGGGCTCTGTCCTGGTGGATGAGAGCCCGGAGTTTGGAGGTGTGGTTGGTTAACTCCATCTGGGGGATGGGCTCAGGCATAACCCAGGCATAGCAGGAGGGTGGAGGAGGGACTGGACTTGAGATGTGGGAGGGAAGTGGGCAATGCTCAGACCTGCACCCGCGGCTCCTGGCTTGGGAATGGGACTATAACATAGAGGGCTCATAGACAACCTCCAGCCAGCCAGTGAGAGACAGATGACCCAACCAACTTAATAACTGCTGACCACCAAACTCACCAACTAACTAGCTGACAGACTTACTGACCAACCATTGAAACAACCAACCAGTCACCTTACCCCACTTCCTTGGCTAACAAATGGATGAACATGGACAGTGGGGGCTCACACTGCTGATCCTTTCATTTCTGTGGGAACTGCCTCTTCTCATGGTCCTGCCCAACCTCTTCATAGCTCTTCGCCCTTCTTGGCACCCTTGAATGCTGGAAGAGGGACCCAGGATAAACCCTCCTCTCCTCTCTCTTTAGGGGATGCCAATACCCTATTTTCACACCCTCCTGCCTGCCTGCCAGCCTTGGCCTCAAGCCTGGTTTTCTGCTAAGTTTGGGTTAAGACTCCCATTGGTTTTCCTACCATCCACCCAAGCCATCCACTAACTAGCGGTGACTGTGGTAGCCAACTAATCAACCTGTCACCTCCCATTTGACTAAATGGTTAGCTGCCCATGGGGGCTTGTGGAGGATAGGTAGTTATTCAGGATAGCCTCTGAGCCATTTCTCTTAATAAGTCCTGGAACTGAAGATGAAGGCCAGCATCAGTCCATCGCTGATGCACCATGAGCAGGCTCACTGTACAAGTGAGCCGCTCATTTATCTCAGAAACTGGGAGCAAGTTATAAAAATGGTAATTTCTTGGAGATTCAATTACGTGTTTTCAATGTTACGCTCGGTAATCAAGGAAATGATTTTTAAAGAAAGCCTGGAGGACGATACACATCTCGGAGTTTGATGGGGATTGGGGCTGGCTCTGCAGATCTGGGGCAAGGAGAAGGACATCTGCTGGGGGCTGGCAGAGTAGTATGGGGGTGATCTGTCCCACTCTCTCTGATCTCAGTCTTCCCACTGGAAAATGGGTCTGTCTCTGGTGTCCTGTTGGCCTGGTTGGGGAGGGACTACATTTTGGGGGGCTGGAGATGAAATGAGATGTGGCTTATGGCTCTGCTGACTGTGAGGATGAGTGCATCTCTCCTTCGATGGAGTATGGATGGGAACACCTCGTGGGGGCCAGACCAGATTTTTCCCTTTAGTGCTGTCTTGGCACTAAATAACATGCCCAGGATTCACAGAGCCGGCAGCAAATGGCGCCAGGTGATTGGAAAAGGGTTTTATGGCCCCGGGGGTGAAATTGAACTTGCAGCGGACGTGTATTTTCAAGATGGGATTTTCTTCCCTTGCACGTTTCACACTAATTATAATGACAGCTCCTCACCACTCATCACAACTCCCCCCAACCTCCCTTCTAGCCAGGCGTGGGTGGGTGGACAGGCTCACAAAGAACTGGCGGGGCTGGGGGTCAGGGCTTGGGGAGGCATCTCAACCAATCAAGGCCCAGACAAGGGGAGAGAACCACAGAGGAAAAGGCGAAGGGGGTGGAAAGGGAGGTCCAACCGGGTGGCGTCAGGGAGGAGGCTGGAAGGAAGCCCAGGTGAGCCATGCTGTGACATGGATGGGACTGAGGTGTTAGGACCCAAGTCCTCCCCTACTCATATCAGGCTGTGACACCCTGGCCAGGGTGGGAAAGGTGAGGCCTACCTCCAACAGGCCTGGGCTGTGCCTCAGGGTTTCATCTGTGTGGCAGGGAGAGATGCTCTTGGTGACTCACCCTCCTCTGGGCTGGACTGGGTCTTGGAGGTCCCACCCTTCACTCGCAGACTTGAATGAGGGTAGCTGCCTGCCTTCATGGCGCTGGGCAGTGACCCTCCTTCATCATCTGCTCTATAAGTGAGGACACCGGGCCAGAGACATGGGAGTTTCATCTGGGGTCACACAGCAGGTGAACTCTATGAGCAGATTGTGTTAAGGGTCTGGGACATCCAAAACCATCCCTTCCTATCAGGGACTGGTGTGTGTCCAGGTGAGGCATCCAAGAGGAAGGCTGGTCCTGCCCCATCCTTCCCAGCAGCCCTCCAAGTGGCCCTTCCTGCTCACCCCTCTAGTGAGTCTGGTAGGGGAGGACAGAGTGTCTAACATTCTCAAAGGAGATTTTTTTCCAGAGTAATTATCTTCAAGTCACTTGCAGTAAATACTAGGCTATTTTTCCCCTTTCCAATAATTGAACTTGTTTATTTTTAACAATAATTGAACTTGTTTATTTTTAACTAAGATGAAATGTTCTCTGTGAGCTGACTGTCCTGTCAAGTCCAGTCAAAGATCTCCCTCTTCTTGCTTCCTAGGGACTGCCCATCATGCAGGGTGGAGCCTAGTGGCTCTTGAGAAGCAAAGAAGTTGCTTGTCTGGGAAACTCTGGGGCCTAAATTATCAGCTTTCACTATCATCTCCATCACTATGATCATGACCATCATTATCACCACCACCATCACCACCATCACTAGAACTACCATCACCACTACCGCCATACCATTGCTACCATCACCACCATCACCACAACATCATTATCACTACCATCACCACCATCACCAACACCACCTCCACCATGCACATCACCACCACCACTCACCACATTTCTAGAAGCTCAGTGGCTGTTGAGAGATGTGTGACCTCACGTGGTTCTCCTGTCCTGTAAGTAGAGTCTCCCACAGGTTCTTGAGCTCAGGATCTGGTGTGAACCTCCCAGCCATCACAGCAGACAAATGGGACTACTGTGGGTGGTGCTTCCTCCTCCTTGCCCACCCTTTTCCCCACCATCACTGCTCTCTTGTTGCCTTAGAGGAGGTCCACCATGTTGGTGACCTGAATTTGGTGGGATCAACTGAAACTAGAACAGCTTAGAGAAGTGACCTTAATGGCTCTGTGGGTTCATCTGTGAGTTGGGGTGAAGCAGGACCAGGGGAACAAAGTGAGGCAAGGATCACAAGGGCTATAGGGTGCTGCTAGGCAGGAGGGGTTTAAGATTGACTGTTGAGAGACAAACTGAAGACTTGCATCCACTGTGGTACGTGGCCACTGTGATCTCGTCAGTTTTTCCTAGCCTGTGGGTCAGCTGTGTGCAGACAGGGAGCGCCTCTTGCTGACACCTCCCACGTCTGCTGGTCACAGAGCAGAAGTCAAGGGCTATTGAGGCATTGGAGACGGTGGGGCTGGAGGACACAGCCCTATGGCTGGCAACAGAGGCCTGACCAAGACCAACAGAGCCATTTGGTAAGCAGCTCTATGTGATAGGTTTTGAAGTTTCCTCAATGTCATCGTCCCAATAGGCCTTGGCACCGTGACTGTGACCTATTCCATAGGACTGATGAGAGAATCGGTGCCTGCCTGGCACAGGCCTGGCTCTTGGTCAGGCAATCGGAAGTCCTGAGATGGGTCAGAGAGGGGAAGAACGCAGCTGGGGTTCGGATCCTGTGCTGGGGGGTTGCTCCTGCCTGTGATGGCTGAAGCTCCCTTCACAGGAAAGAGATATATATGGAGATGCAGTAAAACCTCCCCCATGTTTGGGAAATACCATTAACAATTAAAAATCTTATATCTTAGTGATGAATGCAGGAACACTTTGGATGACCAGATAATGAATATAATAGCAGGTAATAATTACTCAATGATTAATAACTGCACTTAATAGTTTTCAAAGCAATTGCCATAAAGAGAAAGTTAATGAAAACCCATCAGAAGGGTTGACGTCCTGGGCAGTGCGGGCACCTTGAAGCAGTGTGCTCCATCTAGGTGAAGGGATGCATGCGCTGAGAGGTGGGGCTCCTGCCCAGACACTGTGTCAAGGGTATGGAACCTGGCCCCCTCCCAGCCCAACAGAGCTTATAGAGTAGCAGCAGATTCAGTTCCAGGGCTCAACAGTCTCTGCCCCTTCCCTGCTGGCATTCTCTTCTGGTCCTCACAATGCTCTCTGCCCCAGAACCTGGCATATCACTGAACACAGAGTTTGCTCCTGGAATCTGGCCCAGGCTACTGTACCCATCAACTTTCACTCAGGTGTGAAGGGTTGCTTGGCACTGCCCAAATCCTCTAGACCTTTAACTTCTTGTTTTTAGCAGTGTGAAGCCATCACCTCAAGAGTGGGGGCAGAAGAACAAGTCAGATGGGAAAACAGTTAGGCAGGTTTGCAGGGGCTAAGTGGGACCGAGGTAAATAACGATGTATGCACAACCTTGGCAAAACAGGGCTCTGTGATACAGGGATTGAGACATGGTTTGAATAGGTAAAAGGGGAGAAATAATGTTACGATGCTTGGCTGTCTTTTGAATCTTGGTTACCCTTGAATACCATTATAAAATAGACACTTGAGGGAGAGAGAAAAGAATAGCCAGAAATATCACTATAGAAAGCTTATAAGTCCGTCTTCTGCCTATAACTGATTGGAATACCTAAAACGAGGCTCCTGACCAGTGAAGGAGGATTGCTGCAGAGCCTCTGCATTGCATATGACCATAGGTGGAATCCTGGTCCCCATCCAAAATCTTCTGAGGTGGGAAACCTCCACTTGAAAGGACAAGCAGACCAGCCTGGAGCAGCTAGAAGAACAGAAGATACTTATCGAAAGAAAGACCGACAGGAAAAATGCAAAACAATAACAGCAGTCTGACTGATTACTACAAGAACAAACACGTTGCTTGCCCAGGGGACATCAAGACAAGTAGTCAGGTCCCCTCAGGGCAAACCCCCTTCCAAGACTAAGACTCAATGGGAATACATGAACAGACATGCGGTCTGATTGGTGACCACCTTGGCCACCGATAAGGGGAAGTAGAAAAACAGCAGTGAAGCTGTGAGCTAAGTCCTACCATGTTCAATAGATTCCTGTGAACCCAGGTAGAGACCTGGTTGGCCAGCAGTATGACAAGACCTAGGGACTCCTGGTACATAGCCACAGAGGACTAGAGTGGAGAGTGAAGCGTCCAGCTGATAAGAAGTAAGGGGGTATGCACAAGAACACCCACACTTGCAGATAATACCCGCTTGACCTGGCTTCAATGGCTGAATGATCAGAGCTCAAGTAGAAGAAGAAAGAAGAGGAAAAAAAAGAGTAATCGGATACAATTGAACTTGACCTACACCTATGGATACAGTAGCTCATAAGAGGAAACAGATCTTTACAGCGAGGATCATTCCCACTCCCTCGATACACAGGGTAGACAGGGATGGGCAACTTGGACATTGGCTACCCAAAATGGTTGGGGGGCTACAAAGGCAAGAAGTGACTGGCTACAAGCTTTCAAGACGGAGCCTACATCCAGAAGGTGCGGAGGAAGGTAAAATTTCCACTGAGTAGTATCCAATCTGTCTGGGTGGGGCTGATGAAAGGAGATGGGGATAGGACTCTTGTGGTACAATAGTGAATAATTGCTATCAGGACCGACTGTGAGGGTTGGAAATAGCAAAAGGGGAGTGGTTGACTTTGCAGTCCAGGAGCAGAGGTCCCTGGGGTCATCACTGGAGAAGAGTGGACTCTATCCAGAGAAGCAGTGACACCAGAGATGGAGGCAGAGATGATGATGTGGAGAGATGGAGTGGCCGCAGACTCTAAACCCAGAGAGGTAAACCGGCTGTGTATTGATGACCAAGGGTCGCGGGATATACCCTATGGTTGTTTGAAAATGCATGGAGGGGATTGTAACCATGGCAATGAAACGATGGGATGAATGTAAAGCCAATGTTCTTCCATGTAAATGATCACATAATTCACAATAAACATTTTTTTAAAAAAAGAAGAGTAGGGGCAAGATCGGGTGGCTCAGGAGCATGGTCTTGGGGGATACCAAGTCCACGAGAACAATGTTCTACATCTTACTTTGGTGAGTAGTGGCTAGGGTCTTAAAAGTTTGTGGGTGGCCATCTAAGGTTGCAACTATTGGTCTCTCCCTGTCCAGAGGAAAAAGTAGTGATGAAAATCAAAGAAGCATGGAAAGAGTGAGTGCACTGTACTAATGGACCACATGCACATCAGCCTCCTGGACCCTGAGACCAGAAGAACTAGATGGTGACCGGCTACTACCACCAACTGCTTTAAAGGGATCATATCAGAAGGTCCTGAATAGAGTGGGAGAAAAATGTGGAACAAAACTCAAAATCATAAAAAACACGAGCTTACTGGTTGGATAGAGACTGGTAACCCCTGAGAATATGGGGGTTTCTCAGGTTTGGAACTGAATGAACCCTCATGACTCAATTTTCAGCCAGATAATAGACAGGTCTATAAGGAGGAATGGAAACAGGAAATACAGGGAGGAAGTGGATGGGGGATCTTACATTGAGGAGACTGCAATCAGTGAGATGGAACCAAATGTGTCTGAATTGTTGAATGGAGAACTGATCAGCTCTGTAACCTTTCACTCAATTCCCCATAAAAAGTAAAAGAAAAAAAAAAAAAATTGGGGGATGAGGGATATTCCTGGTCCGGCACCCTCCACTCTGAGTTTACAGATCTAGTCTGCCCTGGGCATGCTGGGAGTCTGCTTCTCTGATCCTGGTTCTTGCCTGGCATCTTCTCCCAGCAGGAACATCTCCTGTACCGACGTCCGTTTACATACAAGTCGTCAGAGCCCATGATCTGTGTGGATTGGCCATGGCCAGAGGGCTGGGCAGGAAACTGGTCCTGGATGCTGAGGACAAGGGTGCTGGGTTGCTGGTCAGCACTCCAAACTTGGTGTCTCCATCACCTGACCCCTCATGTTGTCAGCAGTTGTGAGGAGACTTTATTGTCATTGCAACAGTGACATTGATAGGCAGAGGCAGGCATGGTGATGTGATACCTGCACCCTCTGGTGGGGCATGGTGGGTCATGAAGTACATGTCCAATTGCTCTTGTGGCTGTTCCACCTCCTTCCTCCTTCCCTTAATCAAGCCCTCTCGACCTCTGACCCCAGGTCACTGTGCCTGGAGTGTCCCTCAGTCAGCTCCCTCATTAGCCCCTCCGGGGCCCTCTTTCTGGAGGTCAGAGGATCCAAGGCCATTATCAGGGTCAGCGGATCCTCTAGGACTGATTGCTCATTAAGCTCTTCCAGCAGGCCTTGCCCTTCTAGGTGGCCACCCACACAAGCACCCAAGAATCTTGGCCCTGGCCCTGTGGCTGCCACAGCAAGAGGGATGGCTTTGACCCTGCCCACCTTCCTGCACGTAACCATCTGGTGAGTGCTCAACCTTGGCTGAGCTGCCACTCCCAGCTCATCCCCAATAACCCCTCTCACCTCCATGCCCAGGAAGGCTTTTGTTGTTGTTGTTAAGTGTCATCGACTTGGTTCCGACCGATAGTGACCCTAAAAAGGGTTTCCAAGGAGCAACTGGTAAGCGTCAACCGCCGACCCTGCGGTTCAAACCAACTTTGCTGTCCAGCACATTAGCCCATAGTGTCACATTCCGGGATGGTATCAGGCAGCAAATGGTCTTTCTTACAGGTGAGTGGATGAGGCTCAGAGAGCCAGCACACAGACTTCGCAAGTGCTCTTGTAGGGACCGGGGTCCCAGTGATTGACCTGCCATTGATGTCAGTGATTGTCACGTGCCACTGAGGTTCCTGTTCCCTACAGTCACTGGGCGAGGGCTTCTATCATGGAGGGCGGTGGCTAAACAATGTGCGACAACTGCGCAGACCTGGTGGAGGTGTTAAATTAAACCCAGACCAAGGAGCGGCAGGGTGAGAGGTGTCTGGAGACCAGGTCGATGGGGAGACACTGCCTAGCGGGAAGAGACTGCAGGGGTCGGCCAGGCTGTCCTACTTACCCAGGACGCGAGAGCGCCATCCTACCCTAACCGTTGGATCGTGGCTTTGAGGTGGGGTCGACCAACTTAGAGACCCACAAGCCCAGCCCAAAGCGTCTCACTACAACCCAGTCGCCCCTGCTGCGCTTCTGCCTCTCAATTGACATCCAAGCACAGAAATCCTGCTTTTGAGCCGGACTTAAGGGCCCTAGCACAAGGAGATTCCTCTTTAACAGCAACCACGCAACCACCACTTGTCTGTCTGTCGTGCTGTGGTGGTTTGAATTGCTGTGATTCTGATGAGGGCTATGCCATCGGTATTTTAAATAACCAGCAGGGTCACCCATGGTGGACAGGTTTCAGATGAGCTTCCAAACAAAGACAGACTAGGAAGAAAGAGTGACAAACTACTTCCGAATCGCTAGTCACTGAAAACTCTATGAATAGCAGAGAAACATTGTCAGATACAGGACTGGAAAGTGGGAAGGCACTCAGAATGCGACTGGGGAAAAAATGCCTCCTCCAAGTAAAGAAAAGCTCACAGAACCTTCATTTGCTAATGGGTCACAAATCAAAATGAAGAGAAACAGCTGTAAACATTCATTGAAAATTGGAACATGGAATGTACGAAGTATGAATCTGGGAAAATTAGAAGTTGTCAAAAATGAAATGGAATGCATCAACATGGATATCTTAGGCATTAGTGAGCTGAAATGGACTGGTATTGGCCATTTTGAATCTGACAACCACATGGTTTACTATCAGGGAATGACAAATTGAAGAGGAATGGTGTTGCGTTCATTGTCAAAAAGAACATATCCAGATCAGTCATGAGGTACAATGCTATAAGTGATAGGATAATGTCCATATGCCTACAGGGAAGCCCAGTTAATACCACTATTATTCAAATTTATGCACCAACCACTAAAGCCAGTGACTATGAAATAGAAGAATTCTACCAACTTCTTGAATCTGAAATAGATCAAACATGCAATCAAGATGTATTGCTCATTACTGCTGATTGGAATGCAAAAGTAGGGAGCAAAGAGGAGGGTCCAGTAGTTAGAAAATTTGGACTTGGTGATAGAAATGATGCTGGAGAACGAATGATAGATTTCTGCAAGACAAATGATTTGTTTATTTCAAATACCTTCTTTAGACAGCATAAGAGATGCCTAAACACATGGACCTCGCCAGATGGAACACATAGAAATCAAATTGACTACATCTGTGGAAGGAGAAGATGGAAAGGCTCGATTTCATCAGTGAAGACAAGGCCAGGGGCAGACTGTGGAACAGACCATCAATTACTCATATGCAAATTCAAACTGAAACTGAAGAAAATGAAAACGAGTCTATGAGAGCCAAAATATGACCTTGAATTTATCCCTCCTGAATTTAG
Organism: Chrysochloris asiatica; assembly: GCF_000296735.1. Lineage (NCBI taxonomy): Eukaryota > Metazoa > Chordata > Mammalia > Afrosoricida > Chrysochloridae > Chrysochloris > Chrysochloris asiatica. Next base: position 1,641,662 of record NW_006408858.1, on the reverse strand, counting down.
AGATCATCTGAAGAACAGATTTGATGCATTAAACACTAAAGACCAAAGACCAGAGAGTTGTGGGATGACATCAAGAACATCATACACGAAGAGAGCAAAAAGTCATTAAGAAGACAAGAAAGAAGGTAAAGGTCAAAATGGATGTCAGAGGAGACTCTGAAACTTGCTCTCTAGCGTAGAGAAGCTAAAGCAAATGGAAGAATTGAAGAGGTCCAAGTGCTGAACAGAAAATTTCAAAGATCAGCTTGAGAAGATAAAACCAAATACTATAATAAAATATGCAATGATTTAGAGTTGGATAACCAAAAGGGAAGAACACGGTCAGCATTTCTCAAGCTGGGGGAACTAAAGAAAAAATTCAAGCCTCGACTTTCGTTATTGAAAGATTCTCTGGGAAAATCATTGAATGATGCAAAGGGCATCAAGAAAAGATGGAAGGAATACACAGAGTCATTGTACCAAAAGGAAATGGTTTATGTTCAACCAATTCAAGAGGTACCATATGAACAAGAGCCAATGATACTCAGGGAGGAAGTCCAAAGTGCATGGAAAAAATTGGCAAAGAACAAGGCACCAGGAATTGATGGAATAAAAATTGAAATCTTTCAAGAAAGTGAGACGGCACAGGAGGCACTCACTCATCTCTGCCAAGAAATTTAGAAGACAACTATCTGGCTGACTGATTGGAAGAGATCCATATT